>NC_046162.1:9665415-9820415 GCF_011064425.1 Rattus rattus | reverse complement strand
ATACACACACTCACATGTATTCTTATGTGTTTTCTTAATTGGATTCTAGTGAAGTTCTATGGTGCCTCCCATGTGAAATGGATAGATGAATGCCTGATGGACCATGCTGAGCAGGAGAGAAAGATTCTTCCATGATACGAACCTTGGTCTTTAAAAAAGTGTGTTAGTAAAATGGACAAATGCATACATGCTTCTCTCATGATAGACACCTTCTTCAGGGGTTTTGGTTTAGCTGAAGCAAAGCATTTCTTTCTCAGGTTTAACTTAGAGATACTCTCCAAAGAGGGCATCTCTTCTCTATAGAGCAAACAAAGCCCATCCTAGAAGTCCATCCTAGAAGGTAGAGAGGCTCCTGACACATGCCCCCTCCCTGACTGCAAATCCTAGAGACTTAGAACAGATGTTATCTCGGGCCCTGCATTTCTTAAGGGTGGAATTCACATTGGTTTGTATCTGGAAAAAATTACTGACCCCCCATATCTGAACAATTCAGGGATAATTCTAACGTGGGTTTATATGTGTGCTTGGTAACAATGCAATGAATAGCAGACTGCAGGGATCACATGCGTTCTAATTGTCTCAATGTAGGTCTGTCCCACAGCTCAAACACAGTGGTAGGATAAATCAGTAAGCAGTTCCTCTGTGAATAGAAGTTACACCTGATCCCTGTTGGGTTATCAGCACAGTACATATTAAGTGACCAATTAATGCTTGTTTACTAAGTACATGGATGAATGAGCTGTAAATTCTATGACTAGATGGGGTCCTATTTCCTTCATCTCTCTATTCTCCCTGGCAAAGTCCAAGGGTCAAGAGACTGGCTCAACGCACTCGCTTCCCTCCCGGTCGGCCCCTGCTCCCCAGCTTTTGTTGCCTGAATAATGTCCAGAAGATGAGGCCTTGGCAACAAGATAATGTGTGTGAACAAAAAGAAAAGCAGGCGGGAGGTGGATGGGTTCACTGCAAGTTCATGTCTGTCTTATTTTGGAAGGAAGTGGGAAAGGAGAACAAAGTTTTGGTGAATAACGCTGCTTATTAAAATGGGCTCTCTTGCTCTGATCTGCTTAAGATGGGTGCAGCATCATCCTGTCTTCAGAGGGAGTGGGTGTACAGCTGACAATTTTCCATCAGATTTTTCATGAAGAAACAAGTCCCTGCCCCCACTCCCTTCCCTGTCCCTCCTCCTCCTGCTCCAGCCTGCCTTTCCTGCAAAGCTTCAGGCTGTTTCAAGGCACTGGGGGAGGCATTCATCAGGGGCTGACAAGTGGTAAATGACAGTAGCTTCCAAGTATGTTAAAGGGTTTGAACACAGCATAGCAGTCCCTCTCCATGGTCCTGACCCTTATGCTTAGCAATATCACCTGGATCCAGTAGACGTGTGCTACTCATGGTCATTCTATGCTGAGCATGGCCATCAGAGATGTCCTAGATCTGTTTCTTCTATCACCAAAAATCTTCCTTTACCTTTGAAGATCTATTCTCTACCCTCCATCCATTTGGTTCTGGGGACTAAAGGAGCTTGCTAACTCTGAAAATTCTTAAAATACATCCTTGCTTAATTAGTATTAACTATCAGGGTAGCTAGCATCAAATCATATCATTAGGATTCATGAAATACCCATGTCAGAGGAGTACATAAATAAAGGAATTTTCAGAGTGCATGAAGAAGCTCTGGGTATTAAAATTTAACTAATCTTAAAAAAGCTAAGCATGAACTCTGGAATATAAAAACTGAGGACATTTCAGAGAAAATGGAACAATGGAAAAGATTCAGATGCATGGGCTCACACGTGTATAACTGGAGAACTGATTCAAGAAAGCCAATATTTTCACTGAAAAGAGTCCCAAAAAATAGAACACATGTTGTTACAGAGGAAAGGAAATTGCCAAAGGAAAACTACAAGAGAATTTCCCCGTTGTGAAAAGGATTGCTCTAATGAAAAGATGTTCTTCCTATTCTACTACGGAGGATTTCAAAGGAGAAGCCAAAGCAAGACACACCATCAAATTTTAAGACAATAGGGACGAAGAGAAAGGGGTTTTATGTTTTTGAAAAAGGAAAGTAGAAAGGAACAGGCAAATTACTAGAGAGCAGTGTGGTACTGAACTTAAACATTGACATTAAAAGGGGGAGATGCTGGGGAGATTATTTGAAAGTCTTGATAATAATGGCCTCCAGATTAGAAATCTTTATCCATTCAAAGAACAAATCACACACATATGAGGAGGCACTTGATTTTGTTCTCAAATTCTCAACCGCTTGCAAGGTCAATGGACAAAATGTTTCACCAGAATTGAGGAGGACACCCAACACCTGAGAAGTAAGGCCCCCGAGGAAACAACTCCAGAAGAGACTACACAGAGGTGATTTTAAGGATAATTTTGAAAGGAAGTCCCCAGAGGGCAATGAAAACAACCTGGAACAGGAAATAGAGGAATTTGAGAAATATGAATGTAATCAACCCAGAAAAGCTGTAGAATCGATAGAATAACTGATTTGTTTGACAGTAAGAAAAAAATGTTACAAGGATAATGTTCAGTGGAGAACTGAAGTAATTTATAAATAGAAAACTAAACATATGGAAAAAGGGGCAATTATCAACACCGGAAAAAGCATGAAGTTATATAACCAGGAAAAACTATTACAATGCTCCCTGTTCAACAATACTCTCACCATCCTCGGCCTTAGTTTAATGTTTGGCACATAGAAAATATTCAATATTATTTTATTGTCCATGTGTTTGCCTTAAACACATTGTGGTTAGAAGTTGAAATATTCCTCTATAAAATGTAAATGTAATTTGAATTCATAACAGTAATTCAGAATGTGACCTTATTTGGAAATCGTGTGTGTGTGTGTGTGTGTGTGTGTGTGTGTGTGTGTGTGTGTATGTATATGTGTGATAAGTTTAAAGTGAAGTTCTATGGAGCCGGGTGGACTCACTATCCAATGTGACTGCCATCATTATAAAAGAGGGGAACTAATAACTCAGAAAAACAGAGAAAAGAGCTGTGAGACTATGTGGTCATACTATAATTTGTATTTTTCCCTAGAACTGTATGCATGAAATCTCTTTCCATGTGAGTAAATGTCAAACTCTCACTTTTATATTTCTATTTTAATTGAAGCACACTGAGATTAGTGTGTCATGTGGGTATTTTAAAATTAGTTTATCGTTGTCCTATTGCTAAAGATGTAAGTCATTGTTCCACTTTCTTCCAACTCACATGAGTGTCTTTCTGTGTTCTATATGGGATGTAAAACCACTGACTCACTGATTATAACTTTGAATAGTTTTGATGTGACAGCTTGAAATTCAGGGCTGTTTACATGAATTTCAGGACCCCTATCAATGGTTTGAAAAGTCTTCTTACCATATTTTCAAAACAACTCCATTAAATGATAATTTACTGTTTTAGTTAGGGTTTTACTGCTGTGAATAGACACCATGACCAAGGCAAGTCTTATAAGGACAACATTTAATTGGGGCTGGCTTACAGGTTCAGAGGTTCAGTCCATCATCATCAAGCATTGCAGCATCGAGGCAGGCATGGTGCAGGCAGAGAGAGTTCTACATTTTCATCTGAAGGCTCCTAGTGGAAGACTGACTTCCAGGCAGCTAGGGTCTTAAGCCCATGCCCACAGTGACACACCTACTTCACCAAGGCCACACCTCCCAATAGTGCTACTCCCTGGGCTGAGCATGTACAAACCATAGCATTCCGCTCCCTGGCCCCATAGGCTTGTTCAAACATAGGAGTCTATGGGGGACATACCTAAACATAGTATAATGCAGCGAACATTTAGTCCAACTTCAAAGGTTCCCATAGTCTATAACAGTCTCAGTAATGTTAAAAGTTCAAAGTTCAGAGTCACTTCTGAGATTCATCCAATCACTTAACTGTAATCCCCAAGACAAGACAGGAAACCAGTGGGGAAAACTTCAAACTCTGTATCTCCATGTCTGATTTCAAGGCAGTCTTCAGATCTCTGACTCCTTTTTTATCTTTGTTGACTGCAATAAACTTCTTTCTCCTCTTGACTATAAAGCCACAGCCAAATGACCCAAGCTGCTCACTTGTGCTGCTTCCTTGGGCTGGAACATGTCCCCCTTGTTCTATTACATTATCACTAGCTCTCTGTTTTCCAACTCCTTCACTGCCGAAGCTTAGCTGTCCTGGAACTTCCTCTGTAAACTGACTTTGAACTTAGAGATCTGCATGCCTGTCTCATGGGATTAAAGGTGTGGTCCACCACATCTGTATCTAAATTTAACTTGGTAGGATCTTTCCCCAAAGTCCAATTCCCTTAATCTGCTATCTCTTAGAACAAGGATTAGGCTCCATTTCGCTTCCTGAGTGCCCCTTTAATACTTGAACTATATATTTTATATTTTTCCTTTCTCAGATTGCCACACTTGTTTAAAATGATCTTCATAAGACTTAACCAGAGAACAAAGTCTATGATGGGTATTTCTGAGACTTCCTTTGTCAATGCAATTAATCTCATTCTCTTCATCTTAGCCTCAGGCAGACTCCAAAAAAAGTAGCTACATTCTTAACCAAAATACCACAAAAATGGTCTCTAGGCCACATATTAAAATTCTTCACTGAAATCTTTTGGCCCAGGTCCATAAAATTCAAATCACTCTCAGTAGCAAAGTCTTCTATATTCCTACTATTAGCTCATTAAGCCCAATTTAAAGCATCCCACTGCTTTCCTAATCCAAAGTTCCAAAATCCACATTCTTTCAAACCAAAGCACGGCCAGATATATCACAGCAATACCCTACTCCTGTTACCAACTTCTGCCTTAGTTAGGGTTTTACTGTGCTTGTGAATAGACACCATGACCAAGGCAAGTCTTATAAGGACAACATTTAATTGGGGATGGCTTGCAGGTTCAGAGGTTCAGTTCATCATCATCAAGGTGTGATCATTGCAGCATCTAGGCAGGCATGGTGCAGGCAGCTATGGTTAGGGTCTTAAGCCCACACCCACAGTGACACACCTACTCCACCAAGACCATACCTCCTAATAGTGCCACTCCCTGGGATAAGCATATACAAACCATAATGTTTATGCATTATAAAGTTTATTCCTTTCTGTAAATTTACATAAATTTGCAACAAATACCATGATTTACTTTTTTTAATGGGTTAAATTTTACTTCTTCTAAACTATATTTTCAAATCCTAAATCCCAAGTCTTTAGATATGGACACCATGAGAATCTAGCAGAGGAAAGGTAATACTTTCTCTTACAAATATTGGAGTGCCCACAGCCTTGTATATCCTGTATCACTGTATTACCAAAAACACTCCCCATAGGCCCATAGAGAGTGGCACTACTAGGAGGTTTGCCCTTGTTGGAGGAAATCTGTCACTAGCAGGTGGACTTGGCGGTTTCATTCAAACCACCACAGCAAATGAAATCAGAATATTTTGCTTTGGTTTGCTGATGCTCCAAATTAAACAGAATCTAATGCCTACATTATTTTTTTGCTTTGTATTCCTGGACTGAGTCTAGAACTCAAGATTCTCTCTCTCTCTCTCTCTCTCTCTCTCTCTCTCTCTCTCTCTCTCTTCATTAAAACATGCCAGGTGAAGGGGAAATGAAGATTCATTTTCTCAAACTAGGCAACATCCCAAACTCAACCAAGTCAGTGCAATAGCATGACCTAACTTGTTCAGTTGGAGCCTCTGATGCAAAATAAGATCCAGACACAATGTGGGCAATATGTTTTCTGGGTTCATCATGACTCTTCTCTGCAGCTGAAAGGTCAGCAGTGTGTTTTCCAGATTTCTCTCCATTATGACTCCATCCTGTGAGGCTGCCATCATGGTCTGCTCCCACCTCCATCATCATCATCTTCCTCCTCCTCCTCCTCTTCATCACCACCACCACCACCACCACCACCACCATCATCATCATCATCATCATCATCATCATCATCATCATCATCATCTCTCTTCTTGGTTTTTGATCCTTTTGTGTCCTATTTCCTTTGTCCCCATCTAAAGTACCAGCTAATGAAAAGTCAAATTTCAAATGTACAAACAGGAGCAAAGATTCTAGCTTGGTCTTTAGTCTTTGAACTTATCAAAGACAGCATAGCAGATAACAGACATGTTATTAAACATCACACAACTATAATTTATTATTTGAGTAGAGCTAACCTATCCAAGTTCTTTCTGGGACTAATAAACAGGCTCACAGAATATATTAACCCCATATTGGTCCAAGGCAGAGGATAAAGATCCACAGTGTGCTTGGGGCTTATGTTTTCTCTTCAGAACTCTATAAGAAGCAATCAGAAATGTCATAGAGTACTGCAGAACATCCATACTATAACTCAATTCTCATAATCTTTTGTCTGGTGAATCTAATGCTTGTCCTTTGCCCTCCACCCCAACCTTAAAAATCTGTGGAATAAAGTGGGAGGAAAAAATAAAGGGCATGAGGGAGAGCATGAGAGGAGAAAGAGGATGAGAAACAAAGAGAAATAGTAAATGAAGAGTCCTAATAGAGAAAAGAATGGGGTTGGCTTGAGACTCACTGAAGTGGTTTATTAGTGTGCCTTGTTGATAAAGTTTAAATGACCGTAAGAGGAATCATATGATGACCCATACTTCTGCTACTTACAGTATGGTGTTCCACATTCAGCCTACTATTCTCTCCAGTCTCAGTCAGGTAGGTGACCTCTGCTGAGAAGCAGTTGAAATAGGTCTAGACAGCCAAGAGTGGATTCCTTAGTGGCTGAAAAAGATATGCTAAAGAAGTAAAATGGTGCATTCAGCATTACAGAGCTAGAGCAAAGAACTATTGAATTATTTGACTTAGAAGCAACAAGCAACAAATCTAAGCCATGCCATCTGCAATCAATGAACACCATTATCATCACACAGGTGGTTGCTTCTGGGAGAGTTCCAGGCCAGTGCTTCACAAACTTAGCCACATACTGTAATCACCTAAAAGCTTTAAAAAGATTCTCAGATTCTATATTGTACCTCAGACCAACTAAATGGAAAAATTGTTGTTTTCAAAGGTCTCTAGATAACTCTAGTGTGCAGCCAAGTTTATCAAACTCTGATCTTGGATAAGCCCGTAGAAAACAGTGTTGGGGGTGCTCTGTAGAGAGACTGCATGTCAAGTAGCTCAAGAAATGACTGCACCTGTTGGGTAATTGAGGTAATGATTCAGGGACTGTCACAGGACTATGAAAAGCCCATCTGTTCAAGAGGACAGTTAATCAAGTGACAAGCTTCAAAGCTGACTTCTACATTCCCTGACATATGGGTTGCCCCAAGTATTTGATGGTCTTGGCTTGTTGGTGGCTGCCTGTTTATGGCCATCTGCTGCCAGCAACTATGGAGGAAAGTAACATGCTGCCAGGCAGCTAGCTACCTTTTATATTTGTGTCTCTACTAAATGACCTCATTCTTCAAATGCTTAAAAATACAGCTGTTATGGTTTGAGTTGGTTCTTCCAGTTCCATGTGTTAAATCTTATGATCCAGTACCACAGAATGTAATGTTATTTGTAGATGGTACTTCAGATGAGGTCATCCTAGAATAGGGTGAGTCAGCAATCATGTATGTTTGGTGCCATCTTCGAAACAAAAATTTGGACCTAGAGCAGTGTTTGGGAGAAGAGGCACCTGAAGATGTATGCAGAGATCTAGAGTGATGCTCCAGGTATTTATAATGGTGTATCAAACATGCCCAGCACACCCCTTATAGAGCTTATTTCTATAGGTACCCAGTAAAATCAGGGCTCTACAAGTCCAGCATGGGCTGACCTATTGTGGCTCCCTGCCATGGACTCTGCTCACACTCCCAACAACTGCCCCCTTGTAGTTAAGGTATAAACTCCCAACTACCCAGTGAAATCAGGACTCAATAAACTGTAATTTATCAATCAGACTTATATGCTACATTCTCAATCCACAATATGTCCACTCAATAAGCTCAAAACCAATTGATAAAGATATAAACCGCCCACCTAGGTAAGATAAATTGACCTATAGAAATCCAATCCTTAAGAAATATTCATAACAACCTGTATCTATGTTGAGGCATGGCGAGGATCATTTACATCTGCCTCCATGTTGCCGCTTTCTCCTCTCTCCTTTCTGCCTCTCCCTTTTCCTCTAAAACTTTGTTCCCACCACCCTTTCTTCTCGTCCAATGACAGACCTCATTTTATCTTGTGTTTATCACAGTGTCCCACTGTGGCCAGAGTGCAGCACCCATATTGAAGGAGCTATGACTTTTTATGACCAATATAACTTATGTAGAATTATTAATGTGGCACTCTCCAGCTGAAGACTAAGCCCTAAGAAACATTTTGTATTTATAAGAGTTAGAGTTATCAACCTAACAAAATCTAAAATCATCCATGAGATATGTCTTTGGCCTGCTTTTTGGGGGGTTATCTTGACAGTGCTGACTGACATACCCACTGTGAATGATACCATTCCCTGGATGAAATCCTGGACTATTTAAGTGGATAAAAGGAAGGGTGACATCCATGATTTACGCATTCCTGATTGTGAATTCTATGTGGTTATATGCTTTAAGCTTCACCCCTTGGCCTCCACATTATGTAGTGACGAAGTATGAACCTGTCCTGACTAGTTTTATTCAACCTGACATAAGGTAGAGTCATCTGTAAAGAGGAAACCTCAATTGAGAAAAGGCCTTTGTAAGATCAAGCAGTAGGGCATCTTCTAAATTACTGACTGGTGCGGAGGTCCCAGCCCATTATGAGTGGTGACATCCTTGGGATGGTCATCCTCAGTTCTATCAAAAAGGAGGCTGAGCAACCAATGGGGAGGAAGCCAGTAATCCACAACCCTCCATGACCTCTGCATCAGCTCCTGCCTCTGGGTTCCTGCCCTGTTTAAGATTCTGCTCTGGCTTCATTCAGTGACGGAATAGAATATGGAAGTATAAGTCAAATAAACCCTTTCTTCCATGTTACTTTTGGTCATGGTGTTTTATTACAGCAATAGATACCCTAACTAAAAGAGTGCCAGAAAAAAATCCATTGTCTCTTAAACAGATTTTGCCAAAAGTACTCTATCACAGCGCTAGGAAAAGGAACTGTGACACGTTTCTTCTTGTTTTACTGCATCTCTGTCCTTTGTCATTGGAGAAATATCCAATGTAGAAGCTGACCCAAAGACAACCAGAAGATAGGTAGGGCAGGCCCATGTGTAGTCTCAAGACAACACCTCTTCACAAGCACATAATACCCAATAGCCCAGTGTATCTGCCCGCTTTCACTCTGAAGGTATTTCTTCTGGCTACATCTTGAAGCCACACTATTCTTTAACTAACTATTTGACTTCTGGGAAAACATTAAGATGGCTAATATTTTTTTAAGTTATAGGAAAATATGTTCTGATTTTGCTTTTAAATGAGTCATCAAAAGAAGGAAGACTTTGCTATGCAAAGTTATAATATTAAAAGCTGGTCCACTGGTGATATTTCCCCTGGTGAGTTTGCAAAGCTTTCCTGGACCTGACCTTTTCTTTTTTGCAACCTTTACCTTCTTATCTCTCCCTCAGTCACTCAGTTTTTACAACCTGCAGAAGTGTCACATCTGATGTCTTATTTCTGTGGTATTCATGCATTCTCTCCTTCCATCTCCTCTGTTCACACAGACCCTCACTAAGGTCTCTTTCCAGCAGTAATTCTTAAAGATTCTCAAGGAAACACCATGGCACAGCCCTCTGGTTCACTTGATCATCACCAGTTTGGAAAATACGTGGAGGTGTTCATTTGTATTTCAGTTTAGTTGATGTAGAATGATCAGAACAAATGAGAGACAGCAATTGTGGGGAGCGGGTGTGGCGGCAGTCCCAAGATGGCGCCAGGGACTGCAGCTAAGTCTCATGACTGGCACCTGACTTCCTCACACACCTGAAACTAGCCACGTCCATTGTGAGAGCTGCGCAGGCGCACCGTGACGCAAGATCAGGCCATGTGATGTGGACCTATGAACTGAGATTACACAGTCTGGACTGAGGAGGTGGAGTTGAGGGAGGATATAAGGGAGTGTGCTCGGGGGCTGGAGGAAGGAAGGGAAGAAAAGGGAGATTGCTGCTTGCATGCAGAAAGAAAGGTTCCCGAATAAACTGCTTTGAGAAGAACGTCGTGGTGTCGCTCCTTTCTGCAGGACGGAGACGGAGGCAACAAGCAATCCCTTGCCTTCCACACAGACTCCCTCACCTCCACAGAAGAGAGGTGTGCAGCACCCTGGTTCCTTCCTGTTGCTGTCTGTCTTAAAGCAGAGGTTGAATCTCTTTGCTTGTTTGTTTTTTTATTTTTTTAGTTTTTTTGTTTGTTTGTTTGTTTTCTGAATCTTGGGAGAACATAAGCTGTTGTGCTGTCACGACAGATTATGGTTTTCAATGTCCACTCATGGGAAATCCCTCCACAGTGAGGGTGGACAGAGGCTTCATGAACCTCCCCATGATCACTTCAACAGAGGGGATTTGGCCTCTACTCTGACTCCAAGCTACCCACATTTTTTCCTTAAGACTCATGGAAACAACAAATCTTGTAGTTTCAGAGACTATGTAGGCTTGGATAATGGAACACTTGGCAGAAACCATGGAATATCACAAAGGTCAGAGGGGACTGTGTTCTTATTTTCTGTTGCTCTGTAACAAATTGCCACAATTTAATGGCTTAAAATGACAGAAATGTGTTATTCTATGGTTACTATGGGTCAGGAATTGGATAAAGCTTAAATCATCCAGTCCAAAGTCCTGCAAAGCTAGAATTGAGGTCCTTTAAAAACTCCTATACTAGGAGGGTGACAACTGTGTCTGAGACAGAATTATCTGTCATCTAGATGTGCCAATGGCTACGAATGGGACTTAGCTCAATGTACAGAAAACGTCTTACTCATTTATTGTCCTGTGTGAAGGCTTTAAATTGAAACTGGCTGCGTTTCTATTCTTTTTTCCCAGTACACTGTGTTGTCTTCACACCTCAGACATTTGTTTCTTGAAAACTTTTTGTCTCCAGGGATTTGCACACTGCCTGGAGCATCTAGAGATGAGATCAATAAATATTTCCAAATGAGCGAGTGACTTCTTGTTGCTCAACATGCTTGTGTAACTAAATGGAACCAGTTCTAACAAGCATCGTAATGTGGGGAGGATGGGCTTCACTGTTGCTGCTAAAGGCTGATCTTGGGAATCTCTGTAACAAACTTGTAGACAGATCAATAGGAACTGGACAGCTAGAACATTTGCATTCTATTCAGGGAAAATACTCATTTCTCCTTCAAATATGGTCCTGGAATGTAAACCATGACACATTTTAAATCATGTCACTCATCGCTTTATCTTCTGGGATCAAGCAGGTTACAAAAGGAAAGGCAAATTAAAACTTTGAATTCAGCAGCATTTTTGGTTGAAATCCCAGATGTTGACATTTCACACTTTACAGTGCTTGACTTCTCTGATGTGTGGTTCTTGCTATGTAGCCCAGGCTGGCCTCAAATGTGTATTGTTTACCTTTCTTATTGATGTCACCAAATACCTGATGGGAACAATGTAAGGGTAGATGGAATTATTTTACCTCACAGTTTGAAAGGTAACAATCCATCGTGTTGGGGAGAGATGACCAAGTTCCTGGTGGTAGAAATTAAGGCTGGCACTTCTTGGGGACCTATTAGACCACTAAAGACCAGAAGCAAAAGGTATGAACAAATGGGGCCATCTGTAACCAGTTGTCCTGGCTTTAAAACCCTACATGAATTCACTAGACACCATGTCCCAAAGGTTTCACACCACCACACACAAAGGAAAAATAAAAACAATGCCATCAGCTGGGGACTAGTTCAAACACATGAGCCTGTTCAAACCATTACAATATCCCAGTCTGGCCTTGGACTTGCTATATAGAATGGTTTGGCCATAAACTCTTAAATCTCTTGTTTTGGGCTCCTGGATGCCACAACTATAGGTATATTCACCATACCCAACTCTAAACTTGATACTTTTCAAGATTTAATATTTTATTTATGTGTGCATGTGTGCATGTGTGTGTGTGTGTGTGTGTGTGTGCGCGCGCGCGCATGTGCATGAAGATGCTTACAGAGGCCAAAAGAGTGTATCACATACCCTGTAGCTGGTGTTACAAGTAGTTATGAATCACCTGGCCTGGTAGCTGAGAACCTGGTCCTTTGGGAGAGTATCAACTGATATTAACCACTGAGCTATTTCTCCTGCTCCTCAATTTCTTTTTTCAAATGTAATTGTTCATACAAGTCTTTAGTTTCCAGGGATTAAGCAATTCCATGCCTGAAAATGGTTACTGGTAATGCCCCAGTAACCAAAGCGGCATACTCCCAACCAACACTTTATTAATATGTTTTAAATCTGCAGGCATCATTGCCCTAAAACTGGCACTTTATATTTAGTCACCATCGTGAGAGACATCTGCCCAACGAGGCAACAGCATTTCTCCTGTACGTCATCTGTTTATTTTGGTAGCTGAGCAACTTCTGGAGCAACAAACAGACACCTTTGGAAACGAAGATAGAATTCTGGGTATCTAACTGATATGGGTTGTCTAAAATTAAAGGTACTGCTGTTTAACTGGAACACAGAATTAGAACCTACAGTTTTGGAAATATGTGAGAAAATGAGTGTTTGTCAGAAACTTCAGCACTGGGGAACTAGGCCGGCTGCTTCAAGGACACTAAATGATTATAAGAATTATATAATATTGTTAAATCTCACTAAACAAAGCCTGCTAGGTTTTGACTGAATTAGATCATTTGTTTGCTCAAAAAATTGGCACTTAATTTTCTTTCACTATAAAAATTATGAATAGAACTAGTGATTATAAACCCTATTTGTGGGAGGGGATACTGAAATTGGTTAAGGCTTTGTTTATTTATAACTAAGGAATTACTACTGTTTAAGGTAAGTACATCTTAATTCAAAGGAAACACTTGCCTCTAGTTCCCTTGGATAGATATGGAATGAGTTGTTTGACTCTTTGAATGTACTTGAATATGTTGTACTTTATGTGCAGGGTCCAGGACATTGAATCCCGAGTTCTTCCAGGAAAGCCATATGTATAAGGGGAAAGAGTAATTTTCAAGTGTCTTCAGACACCATTATCATCTGAAATCCAGTTAGCACACAGGAAAACAGTGAAATCTCCCTTGCTAGTGAGAACAATAGTACTCCTGCCGCCTTTGCTGGGATAATGAACATCATGAAAGTAATTAAAGAGCAGGAGTCACAGGAGAACACGATGCTTAGAAAGCAACTTGTATGTCGCTCAGGATGAGAGTAAGGCTCAAGCTAGCTGTATGGTCATGGCTTACTGTATGGTCATGGGCTGAGTACTTATACTTCCTCAACAACAGTGATGGTTGTGACCTGGGATAATAGGTGTATCAGAAGCCCACAATCGCTGGGACAGGAATGTTCTGGTTTCCACCTGTGTCCAAAACTGACCCTGTACCACAGCTCTCTGTTCCCAAATCCCGCCAGGAGAGAGTTGGTCTCCCAGGAGTGCTGACACAAATGAGAACACAGGAGAGTCAAGTCACTGTCAGAGACAGCAAGACCAGCTAATATAAGAGATAACCAGAGGGCGAGAGGCAAGCCCAAGAATCTAAGCAACAAAAACCAAGACTACTTGTTATCATCAGAACCCAGTTCTCCCACCACAGCAAATACTGGATAACTCAAAACAGCTGAAAAGCAAGATTTGGACTTAAAATCACATCTCATGATGATGATAGAGGATTTTAAGAAGGACATAAATAACTCCCTTAAAGAAATACAGGACAACACAGGTAAACAAGTAGAAGCCCTTAAAAGAGAAATACAAAAAAATCCCTTAAAGAATTACAGGAAAGTACAACCAAACAGGTGAAGGAATTGAAAAAACCATCCAGGATAGAAGCAATAAAGAAATCACAAAGGGAGACAACCCTGGAGATAGAAAACCTAGGAAAGATCAAAACCCATAGACACAAGCATCACCAACAAACTACAAGAGATAGAAGAGAGAATTTAAAGGGGCAGAAGATACCATAGAAAACATTGACACAACAGTCAAAGAAAATGTAAAAGGCAAAAAGCTCTTAACCCAAAACATCCAGGAAATCTAGGATACAATGAGAAGATCAAACCTAAGGATAACAGGTATAGAAGAGAGAGAAGATTTCAAACTTAAAGGGCCAGTAAACATATTCAACAGAATTATAGATAAAATCTTCCCTACACTAAAGAAAGAGATGTCCATAAACATACAAGAAGCATTGGACCAGGAAAGAAATCCCTCCCATCACATAATAGTCAAAACACCAAATGCACAAAATAAAGAAAGAATATTGAAAGCAGTAGTGGAAAAAGGTCAAGTAATATATAAAGGCAGACCCATTAGAATTATACCAGACTTCTCAACAGAGACTATGAAAGCCAGAAGATTCTGGGCAGATGTCATACACACTGTAAGAGAACACAAATGCCAGGCCAGGCTACTGTATCCAGCAAAACTCTCAATCACTATAGATGGAAAAACTAAGATATTCCATGACAAAACCAAATTTACACAATATCTTTCCACAAATCCAGTGCTACAAAGGATAAAAGATGGAAAACTCCAAGACAAAGAGGAAAACTACATCCTAGAAAAAAACAAGAACCCAAAAGATAATAGCCACATAAACATAATTCTACCTCTAATAACAAAAATAATAGGAAACAACAATCATTGGTCCTAAATATCTCTCAGTATCACTGGACTAAATTCCCCAATAAAAAGACATAGACTAATAGAATGGATAGGTAAACAGGACCAAGCATTTTGGTCCATACTAGAAACACAGTTCAGTGACAAAACAGATATTACCTCAAAGTAAAAGGCTGAAAAATTTTTTCCAGGCAAATGGTCCTAAGAAGCAAGCTACAGTAGCAATTATAGTATCCAATAAAATAGACTTTCAGCCCAAATTTATCAAAAAAGATGGGGAAGAAGACTATATACTCATCAAAGGAAAAAAATCCACCAAGAGAAACTCTCAATTCTGAATAAGCCCCAAATGCAAGAGCACCCACATATGTAAAGGAAAGATTACTGAATCTCAAAGAGGACATTAAACCTCACACAATAATAGTAGGAGACGTTAACTGCTCATTCTCACTGATGGAAAGATCATGCAAACAGAAACTAAACAGAGACACAGTGAAACTAACAGAAGTTATGAACCAAATAGGCTCAACAGATATCTACAGAATATTTCATCCTAAAACAAGAGAATATACCTTCTTCTCAGCACCTCACAGTAACTTCTACAAAATTGACCATATAATTAGTCACAAAACAGGCCTCAACTGATACAAGAAGATGGAAATGATTCCATGTATCCTATCAGATCACCACAAACTGAGGCTGGCCTTCAATAATAACAAAAATAACAGGAAGCCCACGTGTACATGAAAGTGGAACAATGCTCTACTCAATGATAACTTGGTTAAGGAAAAAATAAAGAAAGAAATTAAAGACTTTAGAATTTAATGGCAATGAAAGCACAACATACCCAAAACTTATGGGACACAAAGCAGTGCTAAGAGGAAAACTCATAGCTCTGAGTGCCTCCAAAAAGAAACTGGAGAAAGCATACATTAGCAGCTTGACAGCACACCTAAAAGCTCTAGAAGAAAAAGAAGCAAATACATCCAAAAGGAGTAGAAGGCAGGAAATAATCAAACTCAGGGCTGAAATCAATCAAGAAGAAAAAAAAGAGCTATACAAAGAATCAACAAAACAAGGAGCTGGTTCTTTGAGAAAGTCAGCAAGATAGATAAACCTTTAGCCAGACTAACCAGAGGTCACAGAGAGAGTATCCAAATTAACAAGATCAAAAATGAAAGGGGAGACATAACAATAGAAACTGAGGAAGTTAAAAAAATGATCAGATCCTAGTAAAAAGGTCTATTCTCAACAAAACTGGAAAATCAGGAAGAAATGGACAATTTTCTAGACAGATACCAGGTACTGAAGTTAAATCATGATCAGATAAATGATATAACTCCTAAATAATTATAAGCAGTCATTAAAGGTCATTAAAAGCCCAGGGCCAGATGGGTTTAGTGCAGGATTCTAACAGACCTTCGTAGAAGACCTAATACCAGTACTCTCCAAACTAGTCCACAAAATAGAAAGAGAAGGAACACCACCCAATTCCTTCTAAGAAGCCAAAATTATGCTTATACCTAAACCATACAACGACTCAACAAAGAAAGAGAACTTCAGACCAATTTCCCTTATGAATATTGATGCCAAAATACTCAATAAAATGCTCACAAACTGAATCCAAGAACATATCAAAGGGATCATCCACCAACATCAAGTAGGCTTCATCCCAGAGACATAGGGATGGTTCAATATTTATAAATCCATCAAAGTAATCTACTATATAAAGAAACTCAAAGAAAAGAAACACATGATCATCTCATTAGATGCTGAGAAAGCATTTGAAAAAATTCAATACCGCTTCATGGTAAAAGTCTTGGAAAGATCAGGAATTCAAGGCCTATACCTAAACATAGTAAAAGCCATATACAGAAAACCAGTAGCCAACTTTAAACTAAAATGGAGAGAAACTTGAAGCAATTCCACTAAAATCAGGGATTAGACAAGGCTGCCCACTCTCCCTACCTGTTCAATACAGTACTAGAAGTCCTAGCCAAGGCAGTCAGACAACAAAAGGAGGTATAAAGGATACAAATTGGAAAGGAAGAATAAAAGTATCACTATTTGCAGATGATATGATAGTATACTTAAGTGACTCCAAAACTTCTACCAGAGAAGTCTTACAGCTGACAAACAACTTCAGCAAAGTGGCTGGATATAAAATTAACTCAAACAAATCAGTAGCCTTCCTCTACTCAGGATAAAGAGGCTGAGAAAGAAATTAAGGAAATGACACCCTTCATGATAGCCACAAATAATATAAAATACCTTGGGGTGACTCTAACTGAGCAATTAAAAGATCTCTGTGACAAGAACTTCAAGTCTCTGAAGAGAGAAATTGAAGAAGATCTCAGAAGATGGAAAGATCTCCCATGCTCATGGATCGGTAGGGTTAATATAGTAAAAATGGTCATCTTCCCAAAAAAAACCTACAGATTCAATGCAATCCCTTCAAAATTCTAACTCAGTTAGAGTTAGAAAGTGCAATTTGCAAATTCATTTATAATAACAAAAAACTCAGGATAGTGAAAACTATTCTCAACAATAAAAGAACCTCTGGGGGAATCAGCATCCCTGACCTCAAGCTGTATTAGAGAGCAATAGTGATAAAAACTGTATGGTATTGGTACAGAGACAGTCAGGTGGGATAGAACTGAAGGCCCAGAAATGAACCCACACACCTATGGTCACTGGATCTTTGACAAAGGACCTAAAACCATGCAATGGAAAAAAAGACAGCATTTTCAACGAGTGCTGGTTCAACTGGCAGTCAGCATATAGAAGAATGCAAATTGATCCATTCTTATAACCCTATACAAAGGTCAAGTCCAAGTAGATCAAGGACCTCCACATAAAACCAGATACACTGAAACCAATAGAAGAGAAAGTAGGCAAGAGTCTGGGATACGTGGGCACTGGGGAAAATTTCCTGAGCAGAACACCAATGGCTTATGCTCTAAGATCAAGAATCAACAAATGGGACCTCATAAAACTGCAAAGCTTCTGTAAGGCAAAGGACACTGTCATTAGGACTAAATGGCAACCAACAGATTGGGAAAAGATCTTTACCAATCCTATATCTGATAGAGGGCTAATATCCAATACATACGAAAACTCAAGAAGTTAGACTCCAGAGAATCAAATAAACCTATCAAAAATAGGGTTCAGAGCTAATGGCTGAGAAAACCTAAAGAAATGTACAACATCCTTAGTCATCAGGGAAATGCAAATCAAAACAACCCTGAGATTCCACCTCACACGAGTCAGAATGGCTAAGGTAAAAAACTCAGGTGACAGCAGATGCTGGCCAGGATGTGGAGAAAGAATAACACTCCTCCATTGTTGGTGGGATTGCAAGCTGGTACCACTCTGGAAATCAGTCTGGAGGTTCCTCTGAAATTTGGAAATGTACTACCTGAGGACCCAGCTATACTACTCCTGGGAATATACCCAAAAGATGCTCCAACATATAACAAGGACACTTGCTCCACTATGTTCATAGCAGCCTTATTTATAACAGCCAGAAGCTGGAAAGAACCCAGATGCCCTTCAACAGAGGAATGGATACAGAAAAGGTGGTACATCTATACAACGGAGTACTACTCAGCTATCAAAACAATGACTTCATGAAATTCTTAGGCAAATGGATGAAACCAGAAAATATCATCCTGAGTGAGGTAACCCAATCACAAAAGGGCATATATGTATGCACTCACTGATAAGTGCATATTAGCCCAAAAGCTCAAAATACTCAAGATACAATTCACAGACCACATGAAGCTCAAGAAGAAGGAAGACCAAAAGTGCAGATGCTTTAGTCCTTTTTATAAGGGGAACTAAAATACTCATATGAGGAAATATGGAGACAAATGTGGAGGAGAGATTGAAGAAAATGCTATCCAGTGACTGCTCTACCTGGGGATCCATCCTATATACAGTCACCAAACCCAGATTATACTTCAGATGCCAAGAAGCTCATGCTGACAAGAGTATAGCTGTCTCTTGAGAGTCTCTGCCAGATCCTTAAAAAAACACACAAACGGATGCTTGTATCCAACCATTGAACTGAGAACAGGGTCCCCAATGGAGGATTTAGAGAAAGAAGGAGTTTGTAACCCCATAAGAAGAACAACAATATCAACCAACCAGACCCCCCCAGAACTCTCAGGGACTAAACTACCATCCCAAGAATATATAGGGATTGACCTCTGGCTCCAGCCATATATGTAACAAGGATGGCCTTGTCAGGCATCAATGGGAGGAGAGGCCCTTGGTGCTGTCAAGTCTTGATGCACCAGTGTAGGAAATGTCAGGGTGGGGATATGGGAGTAAGTGGGTGGTTGGGTGGGGGAGCACCCTCATAGAAGCAGGGAGACATAGCAGGTATCTATAGGGGAAACCAGGGAAGGCAAATAAAAATGTCCAATAAAAGAAAAAATGGGCAAAGAGCTGCTCAAAAAAAAAAAAAAATAGCCCACAGTCTCTATGACTTAAAGATGAACCCAACCAAACAATGCAGACTGGGATGGACAGCTCTGCACCGAGACATTGTTCTGGGATCAAGGATCCTTCTGGGTTGCACTGCCATGCCTAGGCTATTATTCCTGTTGACACTGCAAAAATGGCTTGATAACTCATGCCAATTCCGAACAGCAGGGTGGGAGAATAATGAAGGGTAAAGAGGACAGAGACAACGATGTTTCTGCTCAGATTCTCTGGTAGAATCTTACAAAGATATCAGCCTATAACTTTAAGAGAGACGAACCATGTAGACCTTTGGGGCCCCCACAAGCCAGCTAAAACTCAGGGTGGCCTCCATCAAGAGGAAGAGAATATCTCTTTTGGGGCACAGCTACAGGTGTCAGAACATCCAAGCTTCTTAGCACAGGAGCTGTCAGTGTTGTCCTATGACTGGTCGATCAGATGTGGACAGCACTTTTCCTGAGTGCATAGAGGGCTTCTCTGTTATACAGTATGTCTACACATAGACCGCATGAAGTCACTGTGAGTCCTCAGTTGTAATACGCCCTACAGTAGAGGAGAGACCTCACTCTAGGAAACCAGTTTCTTTTTTTCCCCTTTCTCCTCCACTCACACACAGTTTTAATTTCATTATAATACTTAAAAATAAAACTACTTGGAACACAGTCATTGTCATACGTTAGAAGATTTTACAGTGATTTTGGCTTTTCAATATATAATTTGCAAAAGGAGCCTTCTTGGGTTAAGATAATAAAAAATGCAAATATGGAATAACAAATTGACAAATTTTAGGTTTTACACTGAAACTTTCATATCCCAGGATTCCTCTAAGTTCCGGGAAATCTGAGATGACTGATCACATAAAATACCCTTACAATGGGCACCAGGAGGAGCTAAACATCTGTCCCATGGCTAGGAAATGGATTCTAATAACTTTTGCCACATTGCATTCAGCCTATCTGATTTAGTTTCACAGCCATTATTATCATCAAAAGAAAGCATAATAATTGGTCATCCTGACTTAATACAACCATCTCTCAGCAGAGACTGTGAAGCTGGCTCCACGGGAGTTTATGGAGGTCAGTTCCCAGATATCAGTATCAACAAAAGGGAGTAGGGTGTTCAGTGTACAACAGTTGCCCATAGCAACAGGAGCCCCTCTTCTCTCCTTTCCTGCCCTCTCTTCCTTTTTGTTCTTTGCCTTTTTCTCCTTTTCCCTTTTTTTCTTCTTTCACTCTTACATGGTAACCATTGTGTCACATTCAAAGGTCAGTTGCTCATGCTTCTTGAGCTCAGGAAGCTCTTAAATTCAAGAAGAAGGATAATTAAACTTTGATCGTGTGTGATGTGCTTGTGGAATGCAGGCAGATAGACAAGCAGACAGACAACTAGATAGATAGATGAATTAGTGGTATGATAGGGAGATATACACAATACTCTCTCAACCATCACAGCAGGGATTAACTTCTGAAACAGATAAGGCCTTGGGAATGCTTACAAAGGAGACCTTTAATGAATTTCAATGGTGGAAAGTTTGTGATGTTTCCAGCATGAGGTTCTTTTGCCTTCCCAGCTGTGGTATTCATCTGCTATGTGCAAGCTCACGGTCATGCTTCCCCAATAGAATTAAAAGAAATGTAAAGAATAATTAGTAAATCTACTCATTGTCTACTGTTGTCATTAGTTTTTTTTTTATATCATTCACCAGACAAGTATATAGAATTATTTCTTCTTTTTAAATGTATGTGTATATGCATGTGTACCACATGACTGAGGGTACACGTGGCAGTCACAGGACACCCTGAAATGTCTATCCTCACCTTCCACTTGCTTGAGACAGAAACTCTTATTGTTCTCTGTTGCATATACCAGGCTAGCTGTGCCCTGAACTTTCCAGTGACTGTTCTGTCTCTGCCTCACATTTCTTGGTTAGATTGCTGGAAGAAAGCCTCACACTGCTGTATCAGACTTTACATGAGTTCTAGGGAGCTGAACTCAACTCTTCATACTTTCTTGCACAATAAGTACTTTACCCAAGGAATCATCTCTATATCCCAGACAGATTTATTTCTTGGGATTTTGGAAACAAGTAATTTCTCTCTGTAAAGATTTCAGGTACTTAACCTTCAATGTCTTCACTGTTGAGATTTACCAGGAACTGGAGTTAAGTAGGCACGGTTGTGTCAGCAGATTATAGATATACACGTGATAAGAAGATTATAGATATACATGTGATAAGGATCAGGTTTACCAGGTACAGTGGTTTGAATATGAGAGATCCATGGAAGCGGCACTATTAGGCATGGCCTTGCTGACCTCATTAAAGGAAGTGAGTCACTGTGAGGATGGGCTTTGGGGTCCTAGTGCTCATTCTATGCCTCCTACCTCCTTGCCTTTGGATCAAGATGTAGAACTCTCAGCATCTCCAGCACCAAGTCTGCCTGCAGGCTGCCATGCATCTTGTCATGATGATGATGGACTGAACCTGTGAACTGTAAGCCAACCCCAGTTCAATGTTTTTCTTTATAAGACTTGCCTTGGTCATGGTGTCTTTTCACAGCAATAAACCCCTACCTAAGACACCAGATATCTGGATCAGATAGTTGCCATTTTGGATATTCAAGGGGAGGAACAACCATACTTCTCTAAACTAAAGCTAAGTCATCTTATCCTGCTATCTGAAGTCGTGTTGGAGCTGGACTAATGGTTGAACTGAGGCCAGTAGCATAGACAACAAGGGATTTTCTGTGACCAGAGTAAATTTCTGAGTTTCACTATTGATGGATTGCTTGGACAGTCTTTTCCTCATGGGTAAAATTTTGTTTTCTCATATCTGAGTTATCATATTTGGCACACAAATGAGAGAGCTGGGTGGACACAAACATGGAGAGCTTCAAATAACCCCAGAGTTATGTCTTTATTCTTTCCCTCAGTAAATAGGAGAATAACAATCCCTGTGATATCTCTGTGTTGTGATCCATATTTAAAAGCCCCATTAAAAAATAGCAGGACCTATTAAGCCACAACTATGCAATCCCAAAAATCGCTATCTTGACCTAATGATTACTATTGGTGCATTGCCCCAGGGGATGCTCTGCATACAAAGAAAAGGTGGATTTGAAAACAGGACTGAGTGGGAGTTCAAAAATGCCCACAGAGCATTCCTGGAAGCAAGGGCTTTGAATCCCCTGGGGACATTATTAGCCTCATTTTAAATACAAGGGAGCCCAGCTAGGAGAAGTAGAGTGACTAACTATGTCACATTTCTGGGAGGAGATATACAAATTCAAGAGTTACAAGCTTTTCCTTACTGCTTTGTTCCTTCTGTCAGACTGGGGTACATCCTGAAAGGAAGTAAAAAAAACAAATGGACAAACAAACAGAATGGATTGGAATCAGGAAATGATCCCAATGAGCAGCAGCAGCCGCAGCAGCAGCCGCAGCAGCAGCAGCAGCAGCAAGGCTGAAGGGCCAGCTCCTTGCTACATCTACTTGCTTTCTTTCTCAGTAGCTGATGTGTTCCTATCTCAGTATCTCTGAAGCAAAACCAATGTAACCCACCAATGTATGAAAACAGGAAAGGCAGGGTCCCAGAAAGGGAATGCTGCAGCATCTCTCATAGGCAGGTGGTGGCAATGCACCATGGGATCACTGCTGTGCATAATCATTTAGCATCGTCTAACTCAAACACACGCATGCAAACTCTGTACTACGCCATTTCACTTCCAACAGCAGTGAGTGTCCAAACCCCCACCTAGAAAATATACTAGAAGGTTTCAGGCATGATCCACACCACTGTTAAAATAGGAACTACTCAAACTTCCCTGAGCATTAGAAAGGAAAACTAAAATAATATAGTCACACACTAGGAAGTAACACATGTAACAACATGGTTGAGTCATGCAAATATATACTGAGCAAAAATAGCCAGACACTAAAGACCAAGATGCTGACCCAGCATGCATGGTGCCCTCAGTTCAATATCCAGCACTGTATAAGATCAACCAAGGTGGTATATGCCTATAATCCCAGCACTCACAGGAGACATGGAGAAAAGAAGAGCAAAAGGCAGAAGTTTGAGATCATCCTCTGCTACATAGCAAACCCAAGGCTAACCTGGGAAATATGAAACTCTGGGGGTTGGGGATTTAGCTCAGTGGTAGAGCGCTTCCCTAGGAAGCGCAAGGCCCTGGGTTCGGTCCCCAGCTCCGAAAAAAAGAAAAAGAAAAAAAGAAAAAAAAAGAAAAAAGAAACTCTGTATATACTGAAATAGTTTATTTATATACATTTTTAAAATAGGCAACACTATAAAGTTAGAAGCGTGTTTGGCTTAGAGAAGTCAGTCTAAAGGAGGACGTGGGCCAGGACTTCTGGGGTGTGGATGACATTCTCCATCTGGGTCTGATTAAATGACTTTATGGCTGAGCTTATCACTTTGTAGAAATACATTGAACAATATTCTTAGGACCTAAGCACATTTTGAAGGTACATTACAAATGACTAAGTAAAAAATAAAGTCTAAGATTCACACAAAATTAGGAAACATGCCAGGTAAAAACTACCAGAAAAATCAGCGAAAGGTAACAGCAGGGACCAATACCATAGATCTTTCTTTTAGGACCTGGCATTTTGTACTTAATTAAACCAACATTACAAAGGAGATACAGTTGTCACCTCTGACCAACTATTCAACAGGAAGAATAGAGCACTGCACCCCCCATGTTCCAGTTCTCACCACCATGTGATGGCATAGCTTTTGTATTTGACTTTGGATAACCAGGGACATTTTAATTCACAGGCTTATTCCTTAGAAACTCTCAAAGAGCTAAGATGAATTCTCCAAATTTCCTCTGGGATAAAAACCTGTTTGTGTCAAAATCCAATATTAACTAAGATGAATAAAATCTATTTATCGAAAATCAAGGCAGCTAAGAGAAAATCATGAGGTTATAACTCTCTGCTTGCTCAAATTTCCTTTGGAATAAACCACGCTGTACATCACTGCAAAAGATGCAGGTTGGTTCAGTCGTTAGGAAGCAGAGGACTACTAACATCAGCATGGGGTCTGTAATGATGTGTCGAAAGATGGTTGGCACCCAGAGAGGAGAAGCATGTGTGCCCCGTGCCTTATGATATGTTTTGTCACTTGGAAAAATTAAAAGATGGAGGAATTTATCACAAAGATTAGGAGCCAACTTTCTCATATTGTCAGTTCTGTGATTTGGAAGCTTTATGTTTAAAATAATAAAAGCAGACACTGCAACTAACACTAAAGGAGAAGTGAGTTTATGCTAATAACTGGACTGGTGGTGCTTACAGACCAAAGCAGGAGGACCTCAATTGTGAGGCCAGCCTAGGCTACATACTGAGATGAGTAAAGACCAATGGATAAAGCAACAGGATAGATTGGAATCAGTTGATCCTAGTGGGCAGCAGCAGCAAGGCTGGGGGGCAGCTTCTGCTCTATTTACATGCATTCTCTCTCACTCCATCCCATCTACATGTGCTCTCTCTCACCCCATCCACATGTGTTCTCTCTCACTCCATCCACACGTGTTCTCTCTCACTCCATCCACATGTGTTCTCTCTCACCCCATCCACATGTGTTCTCTCTCACCCCATCCACATGTGTTCTCTCTCACCCCATCTACATGTGTTCTCTCTCACCCCATCTACATGTGGAATTGGTAGAATTAAAAGCATGTGGAAGAATCGTTTCCTGTTATGTCCAAGTTTCGTAATATGCTGAGACTTGGGTGATTTCCTTGAGTGTGGCAGTCTGGTAAGAAGATTAGAAAGGCTTGGTGTAGGTGCAAAGATACCAGATAATAATGGGGATGGCAGCCCTCAATACCAGAGACCATCACAAAGTTTATGTCTCCTGAGTCCAACTGGTGAATCCTACAGATAGCAGTGAAAGCAAAGTGAAAGACCTGAACTGAGAAGTAGGGGTAAGGGCACTCATGACATCATCATGGGAAGGGGCACTCATGACATCAACATAGGAAGAAACAGACCTGACATCATCATGGGAAGGAGCACTCATGACATCATCATAAGAAGGAGCACTTATGACATTCTCATGGGAAGGGGCACTCGTGATATCATCCTGGGAAGGTACACTCATGACATCAGGACAATGATCCTGTGGCTGGGATTGATGATCACCAGGAGGAGTCCCAAAGATGGGCTGCTATTGTCAGTCTCTTGCTTGGGATTTTGAAAAGGACTTTGCAGAGGAGACAGGAGCTGTAAAGGGAGCACTATGGGTGTCCACTTCTATAGTATTCCTAAGAATCAGAATGTCTTCAGTTGTGATGGTAAGTGGTTGTCAGCAAGCCCCAAGCTGTCAGAAAAAAAGCCTTCCTTGACGGTCTGGTGTGGGTTGAGCCAGGGCCCTATCTTGACAGTCTGGTGTGGGTTGAGCCAGGGCCCTACCTTGACTGTCTGCTGTGTGTTGAGCCAGGGCCCTATCTTGACGGTCTGGTGTGGGTTGAGCCAGGGCCCTATCTTGACTGTCTGGTGTGTGTTGAGCCAGGGCCCTATCTTGACTGTCTGCTGTGGGTTGAGCTAATTCCCACCCTTGCTGATTGGAGATGGCTGAAATGGTTCAGGTGAGGTTGCGGATCAAATGTTTTAATGCTTCTCCATGTGGCATCTTCTGTAACTGCTACATCCAAGGGTTTCTTCTCTTGCGTGCCTAGTGCTTAGACGGACATGTCTGGAATAATTGGGACCGACTGGCACTTCTTTCCCTCCATATAACCACTGGATTTCCTCACAATACGGCAGTCTTCTGGTACTCAACCAGGAAACCCTGATTTAGGCCAAGGAAAGTAACAGAAACTTTAGGAGCTCTGGTGAAGTAACCTGGGGATCAAATGAAAAACAAAGTATAGGTGGGATAATTGTTCACCTTCCTCATGAAGTTAGAGTCACATTGTGACTCAAACTCCGTAAGCACGCAGTAGCAATCTGGCCTTCACAAATGGAGATAAGACGTATGATAAGATACGAGTATACTGAGATACAACCCATGCAACTCCAGAAGCAGCACAAACAGCACAGGTCTCCGACGAGGCAGCATTACCCACAGCAGGGTCCGTAAGCAAATGAACACAAGTGGGAGAGCTCTGGGGAATTCCTAGACATAAATGTGGGTCAGTCCAAAGGGGTTCTCTGTAAGCAGCTGAAACAAAATCAATCAAGTGTGGATCAGCTTCGCATAAGCTCATTTGTACAATGTAGTTTGCAGAGATGATAGTTACATTTTATAACATTTGTAACTCAAGCTTCCTACTTAATAGCCTTACTCTCAGAGGTTTAGCATCTAATTGGGGAAATGAAATTAATATATATTAAATAATAGTATAAGATAGCATAAGAGATGCCAACAGGGAGCCTGAATAAACCTCACATACATGGTTTTTTAAGGCACAAGCTCCAATAAGGAAGAATTGTGAGAGCTGCAAGGACCAGGAGCCTTATGGATGGGGGATGAAGGAAATCATCTGTGTTTTGGAAGTTGGTACGACTTATTTGGGTAGAAAATGTGGTGGGGTGGAATCTGAAAAGAAGAGATGTTTTAATGACACAATTATTTTTCTCCAAAACACTAAAGAAGTTTATGTTTTAGCCATTTATAATGTGTAATGTATGGAAGTCGAAGAAGGGGATCAAAAGTCAAAATTAGGAAAGGTATTTTTAAATAGCCATTTACTTATTAGTCTCAAAAGGAGAGAATTGGAATTTTGTTTGGTGTCTGGCAAGTACTCTTTGGAATTGTCCCCACTGCAAATACCACAGGTCACTGGACTGAGGGCAGACTCAGACAGGTAAAAGTAAGTGAGTTTGGCTACTGCCTATTTACAAACTGGAAGACAAAGTGGTCTGTCCCATAAACCATAGCTTCCTGGCCCTGCTCCAGATGTTTGCTTCATTCTGTGAGAATTCCATTTAAAAGGAGACTAGAGGAGCCTTGATACTAGTACAGGGGTTTGCAGAAATAAGGCAGCTATGGACAATGTTTAGGAAACATGTTTTAGATGTACAGAGTTAAGACAAGTTCTGTTTATTTTGAAAAAAAAAAAAAAAACAAGCCCAGTGTGACCACAACAGATTTACAGAATAAGAAATTGGAAGTCTTCCTGGGAACCCATCAATACTTCAAGAAAGGCACACATGACTCAAAGCCTCTGATCCCTTAGTGGATGTTCGTTTCTTCCCAGGACATGCATCTGGCCATTTTCCTACTCAGCATTTTTAAGAAGAGCTGATCCCCTGCAGGTGATAAAATGCTGTGAAATCATCCCATACAGACACACGTTCCTCTCACGTATCTGCCTACTCCAAAGGAGTCAGCTAAAACTGCTCTGGGGGACAGAGGTAACGCTACTTCTTGCCAATTGCTCTAGCACCAATTAGAACCACCAGGGAGCACATGCACATGGGCTTTGGGCCTTTCCCTTCAACTAGAATTTGTAACTCTTTACCCCTTATCTATGACATGTAAAGGAAGGCCTCCTGCATTAAACATTCTAGAAACTATCCAGTTGCTTCCCTTGCATCATTTCTGACAAGTTCATCCTGAGGTCCGTACTGTCCTTGGACTCTAATAAACCAAGACATAAACTCTACCCAATAGAACACAGAAAGCACTAAGGGTATTTTGACCAATATTATTTTGTTATATGGAACAGGGTCCAATACTTGTACTTGATACACTTGTTCAGCAAACACTTGTTCTCTCCCCTTCCTTCTAGGCCATTCCTCTCTTTTACCCCTTGCTTAAATCTTTTGGGACCTCTCCTGGGCCACATTTCCCACTACACCAGATACTTTAGGGCATCTGTATAAACAAAATTCATATTGAAGCAACATGTTTCTGTTTAATGTCTAACTGACAAAGGAAAAACTAAATGTCTGATAGTGTGTCCATGTGATCTTCAGTCTATGAGTGGTTTCTTTCTCTACAAACTCTAATAGAAAAGGCTGGCTCTGCAGAGTCTGCTCTGAGGACAAGAAACCCGGCAGCCTTTGCTGTCAGAGCTGTACCATCTGGTATCTTTTGCTATAGGAGAGAGTGTTCTCACAGACAGGGTTCACCTGCCCGGTATTAACCCTGTGTCAGACGTAACAGCAGCATATGACTGCTTCCTCCGACACAGTGGAAAGCTGCAAAAAGACACTATCAGTGAGTGGGGATATAATACGTGCTTCCTGGGTCAAGAACAAAAGTTGACATAAAACAATCGGTAAACAGTGAAATCTAAATCCTTGGCTTGTAATTATAGCTACCCCATGATTGTTCTTAGGTTATTTTACTAACTTTGCACCTCCATTTTACAAAGTAAGAGCTAAAGTTCCCTCTAGCTCTGGAATCAAAGCTTCCCGTGGCAACATTGGAATAAAGAGGGAAGAACCGTACACCTGAAGTTATAGGCTATGGATTCTTCTCCTAACTTTACCACTAATGAGTTGCACGGCCTCCCATAAATAATGTAATGTCTCTGAGAATCCTTCCCTTTAGCTACAAGATGAGACAGGGAGAGCTGGTGAGCTCTAAGTTTTGGGAGTCGGTAACTGATAGAAGATGAGATTGCTCCAGGCATCTGCTTTGAACAACATCCCTGAGCTCACAAGGGCCAGGCATCTGGACATTTGCCCAAGAAGCAGGAAGCCTTTGATCTGCCATGTGATGTAAGACTTGTTGCCTACTAGTTCTGTGGAAAAGACCACCACTCTCCAGACATCCAGCATCTGCCTTGTGATTACCTGGACATTGTTTTCTCTTTTTGTCTTATTATAAAAGCAAGATGGGTTCAAAGAAAGAGAAAGCAGACAGAATAGCATCTGTATTCCACCCAATCCTCTGGATGCAAAGGTAAAGCTTGTTTGATATCTCCCAGACTCGCTTGAATATTCCCAAGTGAAATACATCATTTGCCTAAAGCATCCCCCAGTGTTTCAGAATTTGATGGCTTCTTGCAGCTCCTAATCTCTTGCTATTCCTGCAGTGTTCCCTTATGGTGATCTCTGGTCACACTATCATTATTGGCTCCATGATTCTTTGGCTCTCTCTTCTTTTCAACCTCAATGAACCTTGAACTTCCAAGACAGCACTAGTCAAAATCTGGTACTTGAATACAGTAAGTTCTAAACAGAAAAGAGCCAGATGGGGGCACTTTAGAGACAGGAAATAACACAACTTGAGCGTTGAGCATTACTTCCCCATAGTCTAAGTGATATCCTTGTTGCGGTAAATATTAAACAATGCAGTAACCTTTTATCCCGCACTAGTGCCAGCAGTCATAGGGCCACATGGCACTGTGGGGGACTTCAGCAGCTCTGCTCTGTCCCAAAGTACTCTCAGACCCAGGTGGTTCACCACTCATTTCAGCATGTCACCTTGCCACACTAGTACCTAGAGTTAGTTCCAGCACCATTGGGCCACATGGAACTAAGCATAATTTATCTCTGGTTAGCAACTCTCCCGGCGGCTCTCAGCTAGCCGCAAACTCTCTGGTTCCACCTACCTGGTAAAATCAAGACTCAACAATCAGATTTCTATGTTAAATTCTCAATTCACAATACATCAACACTATATCCTATCAGAGGTGTTTGCTGGTAATGTCACTCTATGGACCAGGGCTTTCCGCAAAGGCTAGGATACAAGCATACTTGGCTCTTACAGGTCATGCCATGTTTGTTATAGCTTCCCGACTTTGATATTATCATATCAAAGCAGATACCATGACATGTAAATAAGTGGATGTATCTACTTTTCAGTATATATTTTCAACCCCAGGCATGAGCCAGGACTAGCCTGTGCTGTGATTCACTGTTCCGCAACCCAACCATGTAAGACTTTAAATTGAATCTCTGCTCCTCTAACTCTGCACATAAGGAAATGCCTATCCTGTACTGGAAAAGGAAAATAAAGAGTCTACGTCCCCTAGGACACCCATCCCAGGACAAGCCTCATTCACAGCTATGCGGAATTCTTAATCCTGAACTTTATCATGGGATTTTTACAACATATTGAAAATTCAAATTAGATAAACGATTGCTGCCTTTGCACACTTGATTTTTCAAGAGGTGCAACTCTTGTGCACCCCAAAGACTCCAAAGAAACAATGGAATTAATCATTTGCATATTTAAATGTAATAATGTCTATATAAGTATGTTCTATATGTTATTATACCATGTGCATGTGTGTGTAGATGGGTAAACACACACAGGAGCACATGCATGTGGAGGGCACAAGAAAACCTCTGGAGCCTTTCTTCAGGTCTTAATTGACATGGAACTTCACCAATCAGCTGGGCTGCTGACCAGCAAGGAATCAGCCCATCTCAATATTGCTTCAATTACAGGCATGCATTACCATATTCAACTTTTTACATGGGCTCTGGGGATCAAACCCAAGTCTTCATGCTTCTGACGCAAGCTCTCTACCAACTGAGCCATCTTCCCACCCCTATACACTGTGATGCCTTAATATTATATTATTATATATGAAACAATAGTTACTTTTCTGGACCCTTGGGCATAAATGCCATTAATTCCTTAGACTTGTCAAAGGTCCAGTTACATGTGCTTTGTTTCTACAGAACGGCTGAGTAATAGACTCAAGATAGTCTTGCTGCTCTCCAAGCCCAAACTAAGTCTCTGTTTGTCCCCTGCCCTCACCTGTTGAACAAAGAGCACCACTGTTCAGTGGGTTCTGTCAGTGTTCGGCGGAAGCAGTGGTCTGGGCTGCAGCTGCTGTTATCAGACACTTACACAGACTGGGCACCTCGCCAAATGTTTCTTCCTTGCCATCTCGTTTAACTCTCTTGACGATTGTGAGATAGCCACTTTTCCTTTTCTAGTTTTATTCATGGGGATCTAGTGCAAAGATGTTAATCAGCTCCCCTAGATTTACAAAACCAGAAAATGGAGTCAATCTGGAGACCAGGCCTCTGTGACTCAGCAGTAAGTTGACCTAAATGTAACACCAAGGAGCCTCTGTATCCTAGAGACAGAGGCCTCTTGGGGACACCGACTCTACACATTGCTTCTACCCCTAAGGTGAACGAAGGACGTGGCCTCTCCCACCAAGGGTACCAGATAGAGTCTTGACAGTCTGCTAAGATAACAACACTTGCTGAGGTGTTTCCTCTATCTACAAGTTCTCTGTAGTAAGTTAATGGCATGATGGAGGGCTTAATTTGAGGTGAAACAAATAAGGAAGCAAGAGTCACACATATAACTTGAAGCTTTTTGCTTGTGAGATCTTTCAATCCATATCACAAAAAACACTGAGAGTGAATGGGTATAGGTATGCAAAAGTAAGACTGACACCATCCCAATCTCACTGGTTGCTATATGAATGTGAACAATGTTTTAAATGATTAAGTGTTTCCTATCTGTAAAGTACATCACCAAGCATTTTGCATAAAGATGTCTGTATTAGTCAGGATAGGTCAGGTTCTGCAGCAGTAGTAAGCAGCCCTCACTCTAACTCTTATTTCCTTATCATTCCATATGCCTTATAGTCAGCTGGATGCTCTTTTACTCTAAGACCAGATTGTGCAGAGAACACTTTAACTGTGTAGAATATTCCATTTTGAATATGTCTGGTTGGTATTTGAAATAGTGTCGGTTGACAATAATAAGGAAAAGGAAGCAGTGGAGTACTTCTATTATAACATGAAATCCTGAAGAAGTATATCTTCAAGATGTGCTGGCAATAAGTGCATGCATGCAAAGAACAGTGAGTCTCCCTTCTTTCATTGTCCTTATGTAGGCCTCCAACAGAAGGTATGACTGAGATTAAAGGTGTATACCACCATGCTTGGATCACCAGGCTTGGACTTGGAACTTGCTCTGTCCCAGGCTAACCTTGAATTCAGAGATCTGATTGCCTCATTCTCCTGGAATTAGAGGCATGTACTACCTTGCCTGGACCTAAGCTTTTCATGGCTACTATGCCTTAAGATCTGGATCAAAAGTGTGTGTCATCCCATGTCAAGATTCTGGTTCAAAGCCTGTGCTGTCCAGCCTCGAGATCTGGATCACAGATATGCCCTCCATTTCTGTATTGTAGTTCATCGTAGATGTCGTTAGGTTGACAACCAGGAATGGTCATCACACACAGTTTCGTGTGCCTATTATCCCAGTAACAGCAAGAGCTATATGAGAGCCAGAGACAAGCAGATCCATGGAATGTAGCTGGCCAGCAAGTTTAGCCTATTTGATGATATTGTAAGCCCATGGAGATTCTATCTCAGACAAAAGGCAGAAGAATGACACCTGAGGCTTTTCTCTGATCTCCACCAGCATACACACACACACACACACACACACACACACACACACACACACACACACACAGACACACACACACACACACACACACACACACACAGTTTTTAAAATGAATGGACGAAGTCATTACAGTGGCTGTGGTACTTGAGATGACAGTGGCAGACCAGGTAAAGAGTGATGCAGACTTCAGTATGGCTATAGTTATAGGGATACAGAGAATGATATGCGATAGTTTTCCAGGGCTGTCATGGCAAAGCTGCACAGACTGTGGGGGCTTGAAAACATTCAGTTATAGTGGGACGGTTCCGGGATCCATGGTTATGGATCCATGGTTATGGTGGCAACAGCATTTACTTCTTCCTGGAAACTGTAAAGAAAATGTGTCCTTTGCCTTTGTCTTATGTCCTGCTGGTCTAATAGCAATATGCAGCCTTCACCAGCTTCTTCCATTCTGCTGCCATCTTGCTTTGTGATGGCTGGAGTGTGTATTCACAATGCTTTTTTTTTTTCTTTTTTCTTTTTGTCTTACTCTGTTTCTAAATAGTCATTTATATTTTTTTCTGAAGGATAACAGTTTGATTAAGCTAGAAACCCACCCCAATCCAATATCAATTTCATCTCAAATGTATCTGAAGAATTCTTATTCCTGAGTAAGATCACTTCAGGAAGAATTGCAAATAAAGATTTTAATACATGCAGTTAGGAGGGGTTGTTATGGAAAAAATCTAACTCAGGAAGATTTTGAAAGATGGGTGCACCTCAGAGGTGGAACACCTGCCCACTGTGGGTGAAGACTAAGTTACAGGAACTCGTGAAGCACCTGAAACAGAGTGTGGATTTCTAGTTCCTTCATTGAGTTGATTTGTAGTGTGTGGCTTAATGGTACCCATTTATAATCTCAGCACTAAAGAGGCCAAGACAGGAAAATTGCAACTTTAAGACCAGTCCAGCACATGTACTTAGGTCCTGTCTCCAAACCAAATATTAGCATAGAATATAAAATTAGAAAAGAAGAAAAAGATAAAATAAGTCATTACAAATGCAAGTTAATGTTTTGTCCTCCCCACCCCCAGCAACTCTCAGTAGAACTCTAACAGATATGATCCAGCAGATATGATCTCTAGCAGATATGATCTCTAACAATGTAAGATTTTAGACAGTGATTAATTATAACAGGCATTAAGCCAACATGACTGGCACCCTTCTAAGTAGAGATTAAGACAAATGTTACACAGAAGAAAGAACATGCAAAGTTCAAGGGAGAAGACAGATGTCTACAAGGCAAGTGGGATGATATCAGACTCAGGCCTATTGACTTTGAACTCAGATATCAATCTACTAAGATGGTGTGAAAAGTTTTGTTCATCACTTAAGAAACAGTCTGTGGTATATTTTTATGACACCCCAAGAAAACTAATGAAGAGTTTAGTTATTGAATTATGGCCAATGGAAGTATGCTAGAGCACTTTTGGACAGGGCAACACTGTATTTCCATATAAACAAATCTTTACCTCCTGGGGTCAATATGCAATGTACCACAGTTTACAAGCTTTAGAAGGCCTGACTCCTCAGGGAAAGCAACATTACTATCACAGCCCGTGTCAGCAAGCCCTGACATCTTAATTCCATCACGTTGTTTGTCTCTTGCAATTTTACCATTTGAGTGTTAAGACATGACATTGACTCACTTTAAAAAAAGCCATGCTCACAGAAACCAAGACTACATGGCATCATCGGAGCCCAATTCTCCCACCAAAACAAACATGGAATGTCCAAACACACCAGAAAAGCAAGATCTAGTTTCAAAATCATATTTGATCATGATGCTGGAGGACTTCAAGAAAGACGTGAAGAACTCCCTTAGAGAAACACAGGAAAACATTAATAAACAAGTAGAAGCCTACAGAGAGGAATCGCAAAAATGCCTGAAAGAATTCCAGGAAAACATAAATAAACAAGTAGAAGCCCATAGAGAGGAGACACAAAAATCCCTGAAAGAATATCAGGAAATCATAAATAAACAAGTAGAAGCCCATAGAGAGGAGTCACAAAAATCCCTGAAAGAATTCCAGGAAAACACAATCAAACAGTTGAAGGAATTAAAAATGGAAATAGAAGCAATCAAGAAAGAACACATGGAAACAACCCTGGATATTGAAAACCAAAAGAAGAGACAAGGAGCTGTAGATACAAGCTTCACCAACAGAATACAAGAGATGGAAGAGAGAATCTCAGGAGCAGATTGACTCAACTGTCAAAGATAATGTAAAGCGGAAAAAAGCTACTGGTCCAAAACATACAGGAAATCCAGGACTCAATGAGAAGATCAAACCTAAGGATAATAGGTATAGAAGAGAGTGAAGACTCCCAGCTCAAAGGACCAGTAAATATCTTCAACAAAATCATAGAAGAAAACTTCCCTAACCTAAAAAGAGATACCTATAGGCATACAAGAAGCCTACAGAACTCCAAATAGATTGGAGCAGAAAAGAAACACCTCCCGTCACATAATAGTCAAAACACCAAACGCACAAAATAAAGAAAGAATATTAAAAGCTGTAAGGGAAAAAGGTCAAGTAACATATAAAGGCAGACCTATCAGAATCACACCAGACTTCTCGCCAGAAACTATGAAGGCCAGAAGATCCTGGCCTGATGTCATACAGACCCTAAGAGAACACAAATGCCAGCCCAGGTTACTGTATCTTGCAAAACTCTCAATTAATATAGATGGAGAAACCAAGATATTCCATGACAAAACCAAATTTACACAATATCTTTCTACAAATCCAGCACTACAAAGGATAATAAATGGTAAAGCCCAACATAAGGAGGCAAGCTATACCCTAGAAGAAGCAAGAAACTAATCGTCTTGGCAACAAAACAAAGAGAAGAAAAGCACACAAACATAACCTCACATCCAAATATGAATATAACAGGAAGCAATAATCACTATTCCTTAATATCTCTCAACATCAATGGCCTCAACTCCCCAATAAAAGACATAGATTAACAAACTGGATACATAACGAGGACCCTGCATTCTGCTGCCTACAGGAAACACACCTCAGAGACAAAGACAGACACTACCTCAGAGTGAAAGGCTGGAAAACAACTTTCCAAGCAAATGGTCAGAAGAAGCAAGCTGGAGTAGCCATTCTAATATCAAATAAAATCAATTTTCAACTAAAAGTCGTCAAAAAAGATAAGGAAGGACACTTCATATTCATCAAAGGAAAAATCCACCAAGATGAACTCTCAATCCTAAATATCTATGCCCCAAATACAAGGGCACCTACATATGTAAAAGAAACCTTACTAAAGCTCAAAACACACATTGCATCTCACACAATAATAGTGAGAGATTTCAACACCCCACTCTCATCAATGGACAGATCATGGAAACAGAAATTAAACAGAGATGTAGACAGACTAAGAGAAGTCATGAGCCAAATGGACTTAACGGATATTTATAGAACATTCTATCCTAAAGCAAAAGGATATACCTTCTTCTCAGCTCCTCATGGTACTTTCTCCAAAATTGACCATATAATTGGTCAAAAAACGGGCCTCAACAGGTACAGAAAGATAGAAATAATCCCATGCGTGCTATCGGACCACCACGGCCTAAAACTGGTCTTCAATAACAATCAAGGAAGAATGCCCACATATACTTGGAAATTGAACAATGCTCTACTCAATGATAACCTGGTCAAGGAAGAAAAAAAGAAAGAAATTAAAAACTTTTAGAATTTAATGAAAAAATGAAGGTACAACATACCCAAACTTATGGGACACAATGAAAGCTGTGCTAAGAGGAAAACTCATAGCGCTTGAGTGCCTGCAGAAAGAAACAGGAAAGAGCATATGTCAGCAGCTTGACAGCACACCTAAAAGCTCTAGAACAAAAAAAGAAGCAAATACACCCAGGAGGAGTAGAAGGCAGGAAATAATCAAACTCAGAGCTGAAATCAACCAAGTAGAAACAAAAAGGACCATAGAAAGAATCAACAGAACCAAAAGTTGGTTCTTTGAGAAAATCAACAAGATAGATAAACCCTTAGCCAGACTAACGAGAGGTCACAGAGAGTGTGTCCAAATTAACAAAATCAGAAATGAAAAGGGAGACATAACTACAGATTCAGAGGAAATTCAAAAAATCATCAGATCTTACTATAGAAACCTATATTCAACAAAACTTGAAAATCTTCAGGAAATGGACAATTTCCTAGACAGATAGGTACCGAAGTTAAATCAGGAACAGATAAACCAGTTAAACAACCCCATAACTCCTAAGGAAATAGAAGCAGTCATTAAAGGTCTCCCAACCAAAAAGAGCCCAGGTCCAGACGGGTTTAGTGCAGAATTCTATCAAACCTTCATAGAAGACCTCATACCAATATTATCCAAACTATTCCACAAAATTGAAACAGATGGATCACTACCGAATACCTTCTACGAAGCCACAATTACTCTTATACCTAAACCACACAAAGACCCAACAAAGAAAGAGAACTTCAGACCAATTTCCCTTATGAACATCGACGCAAAAATACTCAATAAAATTCTGGCAAACCGAATCCAAGAGCACATCAAAACAATCATCCACCATGATCAATAGGCTTCATCCCAGGCATGCAGGGATGGTTTATTATACGGAAAACCATCAACGTGATCCATTATATAAACAAACTGAAAGAACAAAACCACATGATCATTTCATTAGATGCTGAGAAAGCATTTGACAAAATTCAACACCCCTTCATGATAAAAAGTCCTGGAAAGAATAGGGAATTCGAGGCCCATACCTAAACATAGTAAAAGCCATATACAGCAAACCAGTTGCTAACATTAAACTAAATGGAGAGAAACTTGAAGCAATCCCACTAAAATCAGGGACTAGACAAGGCTGCCCACTCTCTCCCTACTTATTCAATATAGTTCTTGAAGTTCTAGCCAGAGCAATCAGACAACAAAAGGAGGTCAAGGGGATACAGATCGGAAAAGAAGAAGTCAAAATATCACTATTTGCAGATGATATGATAGTATATTTAAGTGATCCCAAAAGTTCCACCAGAGAACTACTAAAGCTGATAAACAACTTCAGCAAAGTGGCTGGGTATAAAATTAACTCAAATAAATCAGTTGCCTTCCTCTATACAAAAGAGAAACATGCCGAGAAAGAAATTAGGGAAACGACACCCTTCATAATAGACCCAAATAATATAAAGTACCTCGGTGTGACTTTAACCAAGCAAGTAAAAGATTTGTACAACAAGAACTTCAAGACTCTGAAGAAAGAAATTGAAGAAGACCTCAGAAGATGGAAAGATCTCCCATGCTCATGGATTGGCAGGATTAATATAGTAAAAATGGCCATTTTACCAAAAGCAATCTACAGATTCAATGCAATTCCCATCAAAATACCAATCCAATTCTTCAAAGAGTTAGACAGAACAATTTGCAAATTCATCTGGAATAACAAAAAACCCAGGATAGCTAAAGCTATCCTCAACAATAAAAGGACTTCAGGGGGAATCACTATCCCTGAACTCAAGCAGTATTACAGAGCAATAGTGATAAAAACTGCATGGTATTGGTACAGAGACAGACAGATAGACCAATGGAATAGAATTGAAGACCCAGAAATGAACCCACACACCTATGGTCACTTGATTTTTGACAAAGGAGCCAAAACCATCCAATGGAAGAAAGATAGCATTTTCAGCAAATGGTGCTGGTTCAACTGGAGGTCAACATGTAGAAGAATGCAGATTGATCCATGCTTATCACCCTGTACAAAGCTTAAGTCCAAGTGGATCAAGGATCTCCACATCAAACCAGACACACTCAAACTAATAGAAGAAAAACTAAGGAAGCATCTGGAACACATGGGCACTGGAAAAAATTTCCTAAACAAAACACCAATGGCTTATGCTCAAAGATCAAGAATAGACAAATGGGATCTCATAAAACTCCAAAGCTTCTGTAAGGCAAAGGACACTGTTTAGAACAAAACGGCAACCAAGAGATTGGGAAAAGATCTTTACCAATCCTACAACTGATAGAAGGATTATATCCAAAATATACAAAGAACTCAAGAAGTTAGACTGCAGGGAGACAAATAACCCTATTAAAAAATGGGCTTCAGAGCTAAACAAAGAATTCACAGCTGAGGAATGCCGAATGGCTGAGAAACACCTAAAGAAATGTTCAACATCTTTAGTCATAAGGGAAATGCAAATCAAAAAACAACCCTGAGATTTCACCTCACACCAGTGAGAATGGCTAAGATCAAAAACTCAGGTGACAGCAGATGCTGGCGGAGGATGTGGAGAAAGAGGAACACTCCATTGTTGGTGGATTGCAGACTGGTACAACCATTCTGAAATCAGTCTGAGGATCCTCAGAAAATTGACATTGAACTGCCTGAGGATCCAGCTATACCTCTCTTGGGCATATACCCAAAAGGTGCCCCAACATATAAAAAAGACACATGCTCCACTATGTTCATTGCAGCCTTATTTATAATAGCCAGAAGCTGGAAAGAACCCAGATGCCCTTCAACAGAGGAATGGATACAGAAAATGTGGCACATTTACACAATGGAATATTACTCAGCTATCAAAACAACGACTTTATGAAATTCTAGGGCAAATGGTTGAACTGGAAAATATCATCCTGAGTGAGCTAACCCAATCACAGAAAGACATACATGGTATGCACTCATTGATAAGTGGCTATTAGCCCAAATGCTTGAATTACCCCAGATGCCTAGAACAAATGAAACTCAAGACGGATGATCAAAATGTGAATGCTTCACTCCTTCTTTAAAAGGGGAACAAGAATACCCTTGGCAGGGAAGAGAGAGGCAAAGATTAAAACAGAGACTGAAGGAACACCCATTCAGAGCCTGCCCCACATGTGGCCCATACATATACAGCCACCCAATTAGACAAGATGGATGAAGCAAAGAAGGCAGACCGACAGGAGCCGGATGGAGATCACTCCTGAGAGACACAGCCAGAATACAGCAAATACAGAGGGGAATGCCAGCAGCAAACCACTGAACTGAGAATAGGACCCCCGTTGAAGGAATCAGAGAAAGAACTGGAAGAGCTTGAAGGGGTTCGAGACCCCATATGTACAACAATGCCAAGCAACCAGAGCTTCCAGGGACTAAGCCACTACCTAAAGACTATACATGGACTGACCCTGGACTCTGACCTCATAGGTAGCAATGAATATCCTAGTAAGAACACCAGTGGAAGGGGAAGCCCTGGGTCCTGCTAAGACTGAACCCCCAGTGAACTAGACTGTTGGGGGGAGGGCGGCAATGGGGGGAGGGTGGGGAGGGGAACACCCATAAGGAAGGGGAGGGGGGAGGGGGATGTTTGCCCGGAAACCGGGAAAGGGAATAACACTCGAAATGTATATAAGAAATACTCAAGTTAATAATAATAATAAAAAAAAAAGAGTAGATGTTAAAAAAAAATGTCCTAGTGGCAGAGGGAAAGAGGGGAGGGAGACAGGTAGGATGTTCTGGGTCTGTGATGTGCACTTTGGGTACCTAACTGCAGCCCTGGCCTCTACTTATTCACTGTCTGCTGCAACCACACTTTCTCCTGTATCGTGACAACCAAAGATGTCTCTAGACAGCACAACTATTCTCAGGTGGACAAAACGGTTAACTTCCCTATGCTTTGAGGTTTTTTTTTTTAAAATATACAGATGACAATTTTAATAATAATCTAGAAGGAAAGAGGAAAGGGGGAAAACACACTGTCTTGCTCACTGTTCTATTGCTGTAAAGAGATACCATGTCCAAGATGACTCATAAAAGAGTATTTAGCTGGGTGCTTGATTGCAGTTTTAGGGGTTGTCCATGATCAGCTTGTTGGGGAACATGGCAGCTCGAAGGCAGGCATGGTGCCTGAGAAGAAGCAAGAGCTACATCCTATTCTACAGGCAGCAAGGGGGTTGTGGGGGAGACTTATCCAGCCTGTCACAGACTTTGGAAATCTCAAAGCCCATCCCCAGTGACACACTTCTTCCAAAAGGCCACACTTCCTCCAACAAGACCACACCTCCTCATCCTTCCAATGTTTTCAAATACCTTCACTCCCTGATGACTAAGCATTCAAATACATGAGCCTGAGAGGGGCCATTCTTTTTATCATTTTTTTATTGATGCTTTATGTGTTTCACATCATGTACCCCAGCCTTACTCACCTCCCTGTCCCCTCATATCTGCCCTCCACTCTTGCAACTTTCCACCCAAAATGAAACAAAACATATAAACAAAGCAAAGCATAGAAAACATCTCACTGTGGAAGCTGTAGTATGTCAGTGTGTCCTACACTATATCCCTCTGTCCACACATCTTCACTTGCAAATGTCCATTGTAATGAGTCATTGGTCCGGCTCCAGGTCTCTGGCTTCTGTGACACCATCAATATTGGGTCCTCACTGGGACTCTTCCTGCTTATCCTTCCTGTTGTTGTTCTGTGTCATGGAGACCCTGCAGCTTTGGAGCAGAAGCAATAGCCCTTTCACATACCACAAAAGGTCACAGATGGTGTAGATGTTGGGGTGGGCTAACTCCAAGTCCTGGATCTGAGCCTGGGTGGTAGATAAGCTGGACAGCCCAGCTCTCCTGTACCAGCAAGGCCATGGCGAGTGCTCCAGCTAGGGTTGGGGACCATTCTTAGTCAAACCACCATGAACATAAAGACAGAAAGGTGGGTATTGAGGCATGGTCTGTACAGGACCTCACCATCTGAGGACTTGGAATACATGGATGTGATGGGAGTCCAGCTCACAGGGGGCTGCACTCATCAGTACCTAATGATATTTCTCCCTTACTCAGAAGATGAGGCGTCAAGCCAGATAGACTTGCAAATGATTTCTCTAATTCCTTCTTTCACTAATTCATTCCCCTGCATCTTGTTTCTCAGCTGCAATGCTTTGCTTCAGTGAAAGGCAGTGAAGGTGACCATTAGTCTCCAGCTATGTTAACAGAACACATGGGTGTTTGAAAGCAGATTATGTTTTGTTCTTTGTTTGAAATAGGATCTCAAGTAGCTCAGGCTGGCCTCAAACTTGAGATGTAGTCATGGATAACTTTGAAACTACAATCATCTTTCTTCTACCTCTCAAGTGCTGGGGTTATTGTGTGTTCCACTACACTCAGTTATGAAATACTGTGGGGCAGAACCCATGTCCACATGCATTCAAGGCAACCATTCTACCAGTCACACTATATTCCTAGTCCAGGATACAGTATTACTAATGGAAATCTATATTCCTAAAGCCTGGATTTCTCTTGTAGTAGCATTCAACCTAGGTCTAGCTGTCCCTACACAAAAGCTGATGGGAAGGAAATCATTATTTGAGAGCTAGTGTCTTAATAAGACAGGAGAAGATGGTACTCCACAAGGCCTGTCTTAAGGATCTCAGGGTATGAGATTTTTATAGGATGAGAGGGGAATCAGGAGACATAAATAGAAAGGTTATTATGCTGTCATATTTTCATCCTCATGGGCCATGTCTTCTTGTTTTCCTCTACAGTTGAGGTGGTTCAGTGGGTAAGATGGTTTGTTGCTCTTGTAGATAATCTGGGTTGTTTCCCAGAATCCATGTTGGGTGATTCAAAATGACCTCAAACTCCACCTCTGGGGCATCAGATACTCTGTCATACCTCTGCTGCCACCTTCCCACCCACAGCATACACTGTCATTCATATATATATATATATATATATATATATATATATATATATATATATATATACACACACACACACACAAAGAACCTTCCTTACACACCTTAATACATTAAAAGAAAATAAAATAGAAATCCCCTAGAATCAGTTTTACTTTTATTTTGTTTATTTTTTTCTAGCATGATGTTTGCTAGCTTACTTTATGGGGAGAGAATTTTTCCCCACTGATTGGTGATTCTAAAAACCACTTGGCTTAAACTGTGATGTCTCACTCAGAGTTCTCTATATCAACCAAACAATAGGATAAATATAAGTTAAGGCAGGATTCATCAGCTTTCTCTACTCAATATGGTTGGAATAGCAATGGGTGCTTAACAAGAGAAAGGCTGGGGAGGGGAGTTGGGAAGGGAGTAGAGAGGGGGGTGCTGGCCATGAACATGTGGAGAGAGGGGGAAGGGAATGTGGAGAAAAGGGACAGAGAGTGAAGAGAGTAAAAGAGTAAGGAGGGGGCTGTTGCCAGGTATCTGTGGGCCAGAGCCTAGAAGGAATGTTAGCAAACATTTAAATAGACTATTAAAATTCAGTCATTATACCAGTAACAACAGCTACCGCATATTTTTAAAATAATTGTATTGGAGTTATTCTTTTTATTTTACATGTGAGTGTTTTGCCTGCATGTATGTAATATACCACAATGTTCCTGCAGAGGTCAGATCCTGTGGAATTGGAGTCGCCAAGCAAGTGCTAGGAATTGAACCTGGGACCTCTACAAGAGCAACATGTGCTCTTAACCACTGAACCATCTCTCCAGCCCTCATGCTTTTAAGTAATATGTGCATTCTTTTAAAGTTTCATACATGTGTACAGGTATACTGATCATACATGTGTACAGGTATATTGATTATATCCATCCACTAATACTTTCCTCCAACTACCCTGTCTCCTATTCATTTTAATTCTTGTTATTGATAACCCTCTAGGTCCAATTAGGCTGCCTCTCTGATGTTTCAGACCCAAGCATGTTTATCTGTAAGTGTCCTCCAAGGGTCCTCTGTGACAAGGGAAGAGAACATGGAAACAGCCCAAGTGTAAAAATCTTGTGTGCTTGAGAATAGCTTAAAGGTCAACCATTTACAACAGAGGTTACTATCATTTATTTTATCATATAAAAATCTGTACATTGGGGAAAAAAAACCTGGATGCTAAACCATCAAAAATGCAGCCATGGGGAGGAGGCTCTACTGGGAACTGCAGCTGACGGGTCCTCTCCTTCCACAGGCAGTCTCTCTCTGCTGGGCATACTGAAAACCCGAAGGATGCTGTGCAGCTGCTACTATTTATTTATTTATTTATTTATTTATTTATTTATTTATTTATCTTTAACTTGGAAGCCTCATCTGAGGGCATACGGCAGGCATCTCTCAGAACTCTTCCTCATTTGGGAACTCCAGCTGCTTCAACGGGGCTTCCGCAGCAGGTCTCTGCGGGGCGTTCAGAAGTCCCTGAATTAATGCTACTTTGCTGTCTATTGATTCTTCCTATCTATTCTTTCACTTCTGCTTGCCATATATTTGGTAAATCTCTCATTCAGAACAGAAAGCAAGCTACTGTAAATCATTCTCTCTACTGAACAGAAAATGTCCCTGTCTCTAAAGTCCATGTTCTCACCTCTGTGTGCCATGTGATCCGTGATGTCACCTCTGCATGTGATGACTATTTCCTGGTTGTCACCTTGACTACATCTGGAACCAAAACCCAAAAGTGGAGGGCACAGCCATGAGGGCTTTTGCTTAACTTGAAGTAGGAAGATCCTTTTAATCAGCGCGTTTAAGGCAGGATCACACCTGTAGTCCAGAGCTTTAATCCAGATCTAATCTGGGCCAGGCCTTCTTCTGGAAACCTCTGTAAAGACGTGGAGAAAGGAAGCTTTGGCTCTGTGTTTGCCTCTCTTTACTAGCAAGTCCATCCCTTCCCTGGCTTTACAGCCTACTTCTTTGGGATTCCAGTGTATAATGATTCTAGTGTATACTGTAGCCAAGACATCCAGCTTTGTGGACTGAACAACTGCTGGGTTCTTGGATTTTACATTCATAACCAGCCATTGTTGGGTTACCTGGACTAGAGCCTTAAAATCATTCTAATAAATTCCCTTTCTAGCTATAGAGAAAGATTCTACAATTTCAGTTATTCCAGAGAACCCCAACTTACATACTGCATTCAGATAAAACTGTACCGCAGGGGGAAGTAGGCAAAAATGTATTGATCAGTCACACTGGGAGTGAATATAGTTAGCATTTGAACCGATTTAGAAGAAGACTTGGTTCTCCTGGCTTCCCTCTGTATCTCCACAATTGGCAGCCTAGTATGCTTGGCAGGGATTGGCCAGATTTGTGTTGCTTGTTCCTGCTTTGTTCCTGCACTAGGCAAGAATTGTCTGGTACAGAGTAGATGCCCAATGAGTCTCCGCTGAATGAGAAGTGAATGAATGAGTGAATGAATGAATGAATGAATGAATGAATGGAGACTACAAAATCAGAAATGGTGAAAACTTACCTAGCAATCCAGCACTCAGGATGCCAAGAGGATAGGGAGTTTTAGGCTAGCCAGGGCTACAGGGTGGGAAATTATCTCAAATGAATACAGGGAGGCACTTGGGAGTAGGGTAGCCTTCTGGATTCTTCTCAGAACATCTTCTGTATGCCTCTAGGTAGCATTGATGAGCCCGTTAGTTAGCCTCTGATTGTAAAGCAATTGGATAGAGATTGGTACATTTCAGGATACACTGTAAGCACAGGATGCTCTTGGGGCTCAATTAATAATTTCTCTTTCAAATGCAAAAAACTACACTAAACTGCAAATGTCTTGTATGACGAGATTTCAGTCTGTAGGTATCCTGGTCTTTTTCAAACATACTTTTCACTACTTACTGGATCCATTATGCTAATTAATGAAAACACCAGCTTCCAGGAACATATCAAGGTTTTATGTTTGTATTTATAGTAAAACTTTTGTTTTTTCTGACACTTTTTTATTATCCAAGAGGAGAAATGCCCTCATTCTTTGAATTAATAATTGAAAGCACTCTGTGTGTCACGAGCACTGAGAACCTTGGAAACTTCAAAGAGGTGATGGGAGACCTCAGTCCTCCGGGGATCTTCACACATGTGGGTGTGAAGGTGAGTGCACAGGCAGATGACAGAAAGCCAGTCTCAGGACAGCAAGGACAGACAGAAAGCTGAACATGGCAAAGCCATCTTGGTTGAAGATGATAGCTACCCTAGGAGTTTGCTTCTGCGTGCTTTGTTTTGTTTTTACTTTGTGTTCATTGGAGTATCCCGGCAGGAGATAATTTGTTAATGAGGCATTTAGCATACAAGCTATCTTGAGCCATTGAAGAGTATTTTTGGTGGGCTCAAATTTGGCTAAAAATGTGAAAGGGGTAGAGGGAAAATAAATCTTGTCAGCTCTGTAAGCTCAAAGCAAAACTGAAATCATGTGTTTGCTTTGTTAAGACAAGGCATATAAAACTGTTTTCCAGGTGGCCATTGCCTGTTTTGATTGTCTGACCTAGAGCCTTACAAGATTCGCCTGCTGATGCTCCTTCAATAGGACAGTATGGAGAGGGCCTTAGCCCCCCTCTGAGATCCTGCACACCCCTCTCCTCAGATGTAATTCCGTCTCAGCTCCACATGGTCTCAAGCACCTAGTGGGTAGAAAGTTAGCTGAAGGGGCTGGTCCTTCTGCAGCTTTTAGGAAGCCTTCCCCATGCCAGGGAGGGGCTTTTGGGTGGGGCAGCTCTTTGAGGTTCACCAGCACTACTCTACCTGCTCCCTCATACCCAGCCTCCCCGCCAGCAAATCTGTATAAATTCATTGCTTCCTGACAGAAACTTGAGTGGAATCAAGTCTTCGGTCTGTCATCCATACTTTAAGAAAGTTTGCTAACATCTCCCACAAAAGTCACACCAGAGTGTCAGGTCCCAGAGAAAAGGAGGACAGAATGCTAACTGTGTCACGTCTTCCTATATGGCAGTATCTGCTAGGCCTCTAGGCAAACTCAGAGTCTGTGGTTCTTCAGCATGTCTTACCCTGCCCTATTCTAAACTTCTCCAGCTTCCGGGCTTCCCTTCCCTTCCCCCAGCTTCTCCGTCCTACATAAACCTGCCATTTCTGCATGTGCGCCTTTTGGATATCTCTCTTGTCTCTTGGCTCTCTCTCTTTTCTTCCTCTCTCACTGACTTCTGCTGGCCCTCTTCTCAGGACCCTTCCAGAGGCCTCTGGCTGCATTCTTTCTCCTATCTACAACAAAAACCGCCTCAGCAGGACACCGGAGTGGTTCTGTCTCATTTTCACTCTCACAGGATGTCTCCTGCAGCCCAGGCTAGACTCCTAGCAAAGTTCTTACCCCAGTTTTCCCAGTGCCAGACTGCAGGCTTGGCCACCGTGCCTAGAAAATGGTTTGCTATTTTTAATATTCAGGTCTTGTCATTCTTCATTAGGGCTGCGAGTAGGAAGAAAAATGGAAAATAGACCCAAGTGGGAAAGGATATGGTAAACCTGTTCATTTATTTGTGAACATTCTTTTAGGATTGCATCCATCCTTTGCTATATTATGCCACACTCCAGTATAAATTATACATTTGAAAAACACAGAAAGGAACAAGACATACGCCAGGCCCACTTTCCAGTCTCCATTTCGGTTCCTGCTTTAATCCACTGTCACCTTAAAACACAATGACCTTGTATTCTATATAGATCCAGTTTCCCTTCCACTCATTTGGGTAGTTAATTGCTTTGAGACGCCCTATTTAATCCCCTATATTCCCATTTAAAACACTTTCTAGCTTTAATAGAAACCTAAATTCCTTTCGGTATGTGTTATGGGGGAAGTGAAATTAGATATCCTTGGTTCTCAAAAGAGAGATTTTCAAGTTTTTGTTCAAGAGAAAAAATGTCATGGCAACATCTGGCTGGGGCCATTTGCCATGGTTACCAAAGAATGATGTGACTGCAGAGAAGATGGACATTAGAAGGCTTCCTTCTGTGTCACCCAGGAGGAGGAGTTCTGTAATAATGCTGGCTACTAGTAACTAAAGGTGCCTGTGTAGCTCAGCCGTAAGCATTTTGAACATTTTAGTATACCCAGCCCTCCTGGTTCGCAAAGAAGAAACTGAAAGACAGAGGCTGCACGACCAGAGCGGAGTAGAAAGGCAGAACAGCTCCACTGCCCACGCGCTTGCCCTCTGTCCTAACTGCTTCTGTGTCATGATGAACAGGGTCAGCATGACTTACTGCGGTCGGAGACCTTGGGATACCCTTCCCTGTGAGTCTTCATTGACCAGAAGCATCTCTGAAGTTACTCCTTACAGCAGCCTTGCCTTTGTGGGCGACTTGGCTTGTAAAGAAGGGACTCCAGGTCATATCAGTGAACTAGGACAAGTGGCTGTGGAAGTAACTCAGTTTTCAACATGCTTGTCAGGTGGACACAAAGGCCTGGATTCAGTCTCAGAACACACACACACACACACACACACACACATATATATGTACACACACCCAAACACACACACACACATATACACACACATACACACACATATATACACACATTTATATGCACACATACACACACATATGTATATATACACACAAATATATACACACATATGTATACACATGTACACACATACGTACATATATATACATACACAGAGATACATATACACATGTACACATACACACACATATATATATTTGTACACATTATATATACACACATATATATTCATACACATACACACATATACATACACACACATGTACAGACACATACATTCAAGTGCAGTGTTGGGTTATTCCTCACTTGTTGAGTGCTTGGTTAACATGTGACTGACCCTACACTCAATCCTCAGCGCCCTAAGACAATAACCAAAATCCAAGTCTGCTTTCTCTCAGTCTCCACAGGAACACATTCAAGCAATCGTGGGCATGGACCGTTAATATCCACAAAGATTACGTAGAGGCCTTTCTTTCCCGCCATTGTTCACAATACACAATACCGTGTCACAACTAGAAGCCACATAGTGTTTAACTACCTGTAACTCCACTTCTGGGAAATCTAAAGCTCTCTTCTGGTTTTGCTAGGCACTGGATGGATATAGTACTCAGACATACATGCGAGAAAACCACCTATATCAGTAACATACTATAAAAACTAAATTAAATTCACAAAATACTAGATATCATAGTGTTGCCTGCAATGCCAGTCCTGGGGAGGTGGAGATGGATAACTTCCCTGGGGCTCAGTGGCTAGCTTGCCTGGGCTGCTTGCCAAATTTCAGATCAGTGAGAGAGTCTGTGCCGAAGAAATGAATGAATCAAAGATTATGTAAATAAATAAATAAGGTCGGCATCAGAGAAACGACATCCAAGGTTGAATGCTTGCCTCCACATACATTTGACACACAGATGCACACACACACACACACACACACACACACACACACACACACACACACACACACCATATAATGTGTGAGAGTCTACTATTGTGGTTAGGGGGCAAACAGTCATTTTAGTATTACAAGAAAAGATTCTGCAAACTATTTGAAGAGCTCATGGCCTGTAGAAAAAGGCTGCAAATGAATAGGGCAACTTTCATTAGAAATTCAGGACTAAAGGGCCATGTGAAAAAGGTTAGAAATAATTGGGATTTGTTAGCCTAGGAATGACTAAATGACCGCTTAATTACTGTCTTCATTTCTTCTCCGAACAGGATACGCTCCATCCCTTCGTTGCCCCTAAATGCTCATGAAAAACGGGAGACAGTGACCTTAAAGGGAAGCAAAGAAAATGAGAGGCCATTCTTGGAACCTTTAAAGCCTTGCAGCTGTGACAGCCAGTGCACCCCTGGAGAACATTCTGCTAAGTGAAATCAGCCAAGTTGGGGAAAAAAAAAATCATGTTTTCCTTTAAATGTGAAATCTTGCAAAGTGGAGTTTATAGAAATAGAGAGCAGGAAGTTGTGGTGTGAGGCTGAAGAATAAGGAAGAAAAGACTGTCCAAGAGTGCGAAAAATGAAGACGCTGTAGGGACCGCACGCTCAGAATAGTGGGCAGAGTCAATAGCCCTGTGCTGTGCGTCTGCAGCTTCCGGAGAGTCTCCTCGTGAGCCAGTGAGAGAGGCAGAGTTCTTACCCCATAGACCTCCTCCATCTCAGGGTCAGATCACTAAGAGGAAGATTTTGGAAATTATCACTGAGGACAGCATCAAGATGTAAGACTCATAACCCATAAATTCATTAAAAATTCCTTAAAGCATCATCCATCCAAGATTGTGTGTATGACAGAAGACACTCCGAGAGCTGCCATCCTCCCTCTGGGATACAAATACTCACACCCTCAAATGAAGTATGGATTCGGTCTTACCTGTTCAGTCTGCAGGACACGGGGAATTGTATTTTCACCTTGACTGAAGTGATGCTGAATTTCTGATCACAATCATCAAGTCACCTATCCCATCGCCCATTCCAAACCCTGAACACGTTGGCATGAAATAAGGGACGGGCTGCCTGAGATCATTCAAAGAAAGTCTGTAACAGGGTCTCCATGTTGTCCAGACTGGTATTCAACATTTAGATTCAAATAATCTTCCTGCCCCACCTTCCAAATTTGAAGTAGATCTCTGGAGTTTTACAACACATGCTCACGCACGCACGCACGCACCCCTGTGTGAAGTCATGAGTTTCTCAATTCAGGACAGCATTGTTTCAGGCTTGGTACAGGTGGAAAGTCAGGCCTCTGAAGAGGATATCCATTAGCCATCTTGATTTTTTTTTTTTTTTTTTTTTTTTTTTTTTTTTTTTTTTAGGACAGCATTAAGTTTCAGACACACCAGAAGGGCATCAGATCTCATTACAGATGTTGTAAGCCACCATGGTGGGATTTGAACTCAGGACCTTTGGAAGAGCAGTCAGTGCTCTTAACCACTGAGCCATCTCTCCAGCCCCTTGATTTTTTTTTAGATGGGGAAACAAAGAAGGAGTCAAGGGGCTGGCTCCTTGGTGTCTGGAGCTCTCAGGACTTTAACCCCTTGAATGCCAGGCTGGATTTCTACCTTGCCCTGGGCCCCTGCTGCTGCCATTGTGTTAAATCCAATCACAAGGGCCTTCCTGGGAAAGAAGGACTTGCTTTTGCCACAGAGCAGCAAAGGAAATAAAAGGTCAATTCTCAAAAGCCCAGCTGGGAGCCAGCTCTGCCTCTTCTGACCTTCCAAACTCCACATTAGAAGGGCAGTGATCGCACAATTTACCAGCATGGGCTGCTTAGCCTACAGTGAAGCAAAATGCAGCCAAGGACCTGAGTTAATACTCAGGTAAATGCGTCATTCCAAGCAGCAGGAGTGTGTGTGTTCTGAGAGGGTCAGTCTTCCTGTACTGATGGAGACAGGGAGGCCTGCGAGGGTTTCAGGCACCATCTCCCAGGCGCATGTCCATACAGGCGAGATGACTTTAAACGCCTGCATCTCACACAACCGAAGTGGGCCCAGGACTCGCTGTGTGGTGACCTCCTCCGCTTCATTTCTGATCTTCCTGTTCACACCTCCCAAATGCTGGGAGATCAGGCACAGGTTTGCATCACAGTGCATACGCCCCACTTAACGCTAGGAACTGAACCCAAGGCTTCCTAATTGGGTAAGGACCCTACCAAGTGAGTCACATCCCAACTTGAATTATATAGCTGCTTAATCACATGGAAGGGCCGATTTTCAGCTCTCCTTGGGAAACCAAATCTTGAACCCCTTTAACACACTTGCTTTACCAGGTGTGTGTTTCTTCAGATTTGAGATTGGGCTTCTGCTGGCTTAGGTATCAAGCAAGGATAGAATTTAAGCTTCTTTGAAAGGACAAGGAGAGAGGAAGCCTTCACCATTGTCTGCCTTTAAAGTAGAACAGACACAGGCATCCTGATTTTCAAATGCAAGATTGAGTGTCTCCCACTTAATCTGTTAACACTCTGTCCTTTTCCACTGGGAGTTTCCTTTCCAGTGCCTTCCTTATTAGCTTAAAACCTGCCTGTGCTTTGTTTAAGGAAAGGGTCTGGGCATGCTCCAAGCTCTGGCGGTAATCTTCAGGGAGCCGCGGAAATGAATCCCGCTCAGCAGAGCGGTAATTGAGATCAAGACTAGGGAACAGGGTGGGAGTGGGGACGCAGGTAGATGGCAGAGAAAGGACGCTTTTTACTTCACAGGGACTCTGTAAGTTGGTGTGTTGTGGGTGACAGAAGCAAGAAGCTCAGGTCCACTGGGTCACTCACAGCATCGTGCAGAGGTTCCTAATCTCATAGAGACCTAGACTCAGGCCAAGTTAAGGGATTCCTGGTCTCAACGAGGAAGAAAAGATTTTCAGAAATAGCCAACGAGGCCACCACCTGTCTACAATTATCCCCTGCGAAGGCCCAGTCTCCCGTGTCTCTAAGGAGGCTGAACATTCAGCCTTTATCTTTATCCCATTGCTGGTGTCCCATTTGAGGGCCTGATTCACTCAGTTAAGATGTCCGCACTGATATTACAGCATAGATCTTTATAGATGCTAGGACTACGCCGGTGAGGACGATTTACACTGTTTCTGTACTGGTTTTGTAATGTTCAGGAAAATATACATGAATATGTGTTTTAAAATTAAAACTTAAAAAAAAGAAAGAAATTTCTCAAAACAAAACGCTCCTCAGACCAAATAAAACTAGGTCGTCAGCTGAATAGATATGACAGGCTACCCCCCCCCATCTCATATTAAAATTTCTGGGAATATTCACCAGAGAAAAAGGAAAACAGTGGCTCAGGAGTCCTAGTTGTTCCCGAAGAGTGGGAAAGGGAAAGAGCCCACACAAGAGGGGGAGTCTGGTGACAGTCGTAGTGGTCAGATGTGAGCTCACAGCCTGGAGTAACCACAGCAACCAGAGAAGCAAAGAGGAGAATTGCTGGGGTAGGAGCTTGGGGGAGCAATAAGGAGGCAATAGCAGAGTTCAGGGGATCTGATTGGGGGAAATGGAGAGGGGCTGTCATTAGGGAAGGGGAGAGTGACAGGAGAAGGAGGGTAACAGTAAGGATGACTGAAGTATCATAAGGAATCAGAGCCTTAAAACCCCTGTAATGCATGCAATGCATGTAAGTGTGTAAATACGTAATTTAAATACTTTTTCCTATTTGGGCTGATAGTGCTCTCTCTATGAGCCAAAGACCACCCAATAAACGCCTTGACACCAGACATGAGAAACACTCTCTTGATCTGTTGCTAGTGCTGTCCAAGAGCTCCTCAGACCAAATAAAAAAGCACATGGGCTGTCACTATGGACAGAGCTTGTGCCCTGCCCACTAACCCTGAGGTGGAAGGTCAATCTCCATTTCTGAAGACCTATGCACGCGCTTCAGACACAGAGCCCAGAGCCACTGAGCTGGAATGGACCAGACCGGCAAGCCTCCTCCTTGAGGACTGGCTTTCAGGGAACCAGAGGTGCTATGCAAACTTCCGAAGGAAGGAAGCAACCAGCAGTCCTGCCCAACTATGGCGTCTATGAATCACAGCAAAGACCAGCATGGCACAATTCCAAGAGGCCTCAACCATACAAAGAGAACTACAGGCAACTAAAAACTTCTGAGAATGGGAAAAATAGTGTACCCCAGGGAACAGCACACAAGATGATTAGCCAATGATAAGAGGGCAGCCCTGACACCATCGCATATGAGTAACATACAGACTGAGAAGGTTATATCTAGCACTAATATTTAACATGGAGGAACAGTTAATGTTTAAGGTGGCCATGAACTTGAGAGCAAGGAGCATATGGGAGGGTTTAGAGGGAGGACAGCGAAGGGAGAAATTATGTGATTATATTATAGATATAAAATAAATCACATAAAATAAAAATAAAATAAATTATATTTTAAATAATATCAAAAATAAGGTTTAAATAAAGGTTTGCGATAGAATTACATGAATCAATGAAACATAAAAGCACTTGATAATCTTTAGAATGTCAAGCATACATAGATAACAATAGCGGTGGGTGGTGTTAATGCACGATGCAGCCTTACCTCTGTGGGCAATCTGATGCCTTTATAATCAGCCATAGTCCCAGCCCCTATAGTTTTATTTAGTTCACAGGGACTAGTTATTCCAAACAAGGTAATAAAACTTCCATCTACTGCCTTGTTCTATGGCTTGTATGACACATCTGGGAAATCTTAACATTAGCAAAATACCATGCATCATAAAGCACCCACTGGCGCCCTTCCTTATTCTTCTCAGCCCTGCCTTCACTCACTTTCCTTACCTCTTGACATTGTTTCCTGTCACTTATGGGGTCATCTGTGCATCAATCAAGTTTAAGCCTACTCTTTTTTGACTTCCAAGTAGGGGCCTGGTCTGGAAGTCCAGTTACTTATTTGCAAAGCATCTGTTGGCCTGGTGAGGCAGTAACTGTCACGTACAAGCCATCTCCCAAGATGGATGTCTTCCAGAAGCAGCTTGGCCCTTGCTTCTGAAGATTACCGTGTATCATTTTCATTGCTATTAGTTGTGATGGAGCAGGAACATGTACAATAATTAACATACATGTATATTAACATATGTGATATTACATACAGAAATCTGAAGGTCGAACATTTAATATAAGATGTCCAATGAAGCAAATAAATGAGGCCAGCAGAAGTGGGATTCATTGGTAAAGTGCTATAAACAAGCATCCCAGAGAGTAGGATTATAAGCTAGAGGTTAGAAAAACAAATCAAAAACACACACGAACAGAGCAATTAATGGGGAAGGAGGGATGGAGGGAAGGGGGAAGGAGGGAGAAAGGGAGGGAGGGAGAATCAAATCCACCTGCTCTTTGTTTTTGGTGTTATCCTCCTGTCCCTGTTTACAGAGGGTCTTCCTGGTCAGAGCTGATGTGACCACCTTTGCAGTATTGATTCTCAAAAATTCAAGAAACAAGCTGGGCTATAGCTTATTTGCTAAAGTGCTCGTCCAGCAAGTGTGAAGCCCTGGGTTCGAGTCCTAGCACTACATGAACTAGTACATACTTGTAATTCAAGCATTTAGGTGGTGGAGATGGGAGGAACAGAAGTTCAAGGTCATCTTGGACAACACAGCAAACTCAAAGCCAGTGTACATGAAGAGCCTGTCTCCAAAAAGAGAAAGAGAAGCACACTAAAGAGATCATGTGGCTTAGGGTGACTAGATGCTTTGAGTGTATCTGGACAGAAAGGCCAGGACAGTGGTGGCCTGAGTTCAATGTGTTTGGGGACTTGTTTCCTGCATGGCCACAGGGTTCCAGTGTGCTGTGAATTTAGGGAAATGCCTGAGAGATATGTAGAAAGGTCATTTGCTCCCATTCCTGGTCTCACAGCAAGGCCAGGTGGAGAAAGAACACCTAAATCCACCACCAGGGCTGGACAGAGGTGTAAGCCTGGGATGTCTGGGGCGCTTGGCTGCAGACATCTTCAGTCCTAGTATAACCTGCAGAGAAACGAAAATAGATTTCTTCATGGGTCCGGCATGAGTTACAAGTGGGAAATCATGGAAAAAGTGAACCAGCCAAGATTTCAGGATTCTCAAAACAGAGAGCACACGTTCACCAGAGGCATGGTTTGTATGCCATAGCCCTCCTTCCTTCCTTGCCCTGTTCCTTTCCCTTGCTCCCCTCCCCTCCCCTTCCCTTTCACTAGTTCTTTCTGTCTCACAGAGGTAGTATATGCAAGGTGTGAGTGAGTATGTTTTCTCTGGACTCTAACAGAGATTAGAGCAAAATAAAGCAACATTGTTAGTAGGGATTGTTTCCAGGGATTTCTCAACCTCCCTGGAAAATCTCTCTTTTCTCCCCACCCCCTTCTCTCTTTCTCCCTCCCTTTCTTTCTTTGTAAGATATTGAGAGACTAACAAATTTCATTATTATAATTTCATTATATTAAATATCACATCACCAAATAATGTCTCCTATAAAAATCACAGATACATTTATAATCAAATTTACATTTATAATCAAAGTTCTGTCAACTTAATGGATTTAAGAGGAGAGACACGCCTTCAAAGACCTTAGCAGAGTCTGGCCTAACTGTTAGGTTGGCCACTGTCCTTATGTCTCTCATCTGTGCCCAGTACTGTAATTATCAGCTCTCATGTCATCCTGGTCATCACAAAGGCACCTTCTGGTGCTGCTCAAGTCACAGACTTACCTGTCAACTTCTTTCTTTTCTATCCTGTGATCAGGCTAAAGGGCAGAGCATCCTCCTCTGAAGGGTTTATGTAAGGGGAGAGCATCTGTGACCCAGCTCCAAGGCAGACCACAGACACTTTTGTGGCCTCTGTACTTATGTCTCCTTCATGGTTCCAGATGTTGAATCAAAGTGATTTCTGAGGTCACCTTTTCAAATCTCTAAGCATTACAGAACTAGAAGAGACAAATCAAACAGCATTGTCCTTTGGGTGGAATCTGCTTTTTCCTTTTTAATATTTATTTATTTATTTATTCAGTTTACTTCCTAATGTCAGGCCTCCACTACCCCTCCCCCAGCACATCAAGTCATTGCGGGACCAGGAACATCTTCTCCCACTGAGGCCAGACAAGGCAGCTCAGTTAGAGCAAAGGGAACCACAGGCAGGGAGGCACGCAACAGATTCAGGAACAGCCCTGCTCCAGTTGTTGGGGGGGCCCTCAAGAAGACCAAGTTACACATCTGCTACATATGTGTGGAGCAGGGGCTAGGTCTAGCCTGTGCTCACTCTTTGGTTGGTGGTTCAGCTTCTGAGAGCCCCCAAGGGTCCAGGTTAGTTGACGCTGTTGAATAACAGAGCGTTTAGCTCATTAGATTTTCTCAGGTTTTCTGGATAGTCCTTTAGTCTTAAAAGAATTGTGTGCCTGTCTGCCCCATGTGCTCACACATCTATGCACACAGATACATTTGCATGTGTGTTTAGCAAGCATGTTGAGACCATAGGTTCTATTTGGCTGCTGTTCCTTAGACACTCTCTACCTTGTTTATAGAGACAACCTCTTACTTTGCTTAGAATGTTCTGACTAGACACAGTTAGATGACCAGTGAACTCCAGGGATGCCCTGTCTGCACTGCTCTAGAGCTGGGATTACAAACACACTCTACCACATTCAAAAATTATTAGAGTGTTGGGTCTAGCTGGGGGCCTTCCAGTGAAGGGCAGGGTACACCCTTTACCAGCTGAGCTATATCCCAATCCCAGGTTTGAGGAAGTTGAAGACGAAGTAGGGCCCAGTGCTGCTGGTGTGTCTGGTGCACTGGGCTTTTGTGGCTTCAGTTCATTGGACAGCATGGTGATAGTCTATAGAAAGACTTCTAATGGTAATTACCATAGATTTATAGAACACACATCAGCTTAACACAGACTTTCATGCCTCTTCTAATTAAATCTGAAATCAGACAGAACGTTATGCAAAAAGATGCTCATGACTGAAATAACGGAAAAGAAGAAAGAAGAATTAACATGTATGGAATTGAACACTTTCTCGGTGGGATATTTGAATGTGTGGAATATGGACCTTCCAAAGAGTGTGTGCTGGGAAATCATGTATGTCCCAATGATACATTTAAAATAAAGGATATAAAATGAGTTTATAATATGATCTCAACAGAATAGTTGCAAATGTAAACTGAAGACATTGAAGAGTGGATTCCAGTGTGCATGAGTACGTCTGAGCTTGTAGGTTTGCCAGGGTTTAAACTCTTCTAATATCGTCTACACTTTCTATAGTTACATTTATCCCTTCACAGTCTAAACAGATATGCTTGAAAAATCTAACCTTTGGGGGATGGAATCAGAGGTGTGTGCTGTGTTCTGGATGGCTGGAAATCATCTATCTCATAACTGTCACATGCAGAGATTCACTGGGCCATGCTGTCATCTCACCCAATGTCTACTCTGTCTCAGTGTTAAGCACTGATGTGCTGGCCAACACCCTCTGCTTGTTCATACAGTGCTCCCTACTTTTTTCTGTAATATTTGTGAGCAGTACTGTGTTTCTATATGGTTCCCAGTGCCCCTGTTAAATTTCTTCAACCCACATAACATCAACCTTACCTTTATAAAAAAAAAAAACTCCACTTTATCTGTTTTCTACATAGCTGTTCAAACACAATCCTTACTCAAAGGATTTAGCTGTTTAAGTTTACTCTTATTTAGCTGTTTAAGTTTCAGAGTGGCCTCAAGGGCTTAACTTTCTTTTAATTTTTTTTCCATGTTCAAAACTTAGGTTAGGTTAACATCTTCTTCATAGAGTTATGTTGTACAGATTAAGTGCAAATACATAAAGTACTTGCCAACAAGTGAAGGAGAAGGGATAACTACGTATATGAAAAGACTCCAAGAGGTCATGAAATTTGTCTAGCTACAGTTTAACCTAGATCTTTCCAAGCCCCAATCAGCATGTCTTTTTAAAAATATGTATTTATTTCATGTATATGAATATTTTCCTGCATGTATGTATGTGCAAGACATGCATGTCTAGTGCCTGCTAAGAGGGTAGGGCATCAGATGGTTGTGGATTGCCTGGTCTGAGTGCTGGAAGCCAGATCTGGGTCCTTTGCATAATTTCTGTGTGGCGATAGTTGCCTGCCTTAGATTAGAACATTTCTAAAGGGTCAGGTATCATCAGCACCAATAGATGGATCAATTGATTATCCATGTAACAGATATCCACAGAGCACAAAGTATATGCTGCCAGCATTTCCTCTTTCTCCTTCAGGTTTTATTAGCATGCACAAAACTCAACTTCTCTGTATGCCCCGCATGTGTGTCCCCCTGCTCTTCAACATTAGGGGAAGTCTCAGGTGCCCTTCGTCAGTGCCATCCACTTTTATGGGTTTTTTTTTTTTTTGAAGCAGGTTGTTGACCTGCCCAGAACATTCTGAACAGGCTAGACTGACTAGCAAGTGTAGCAGGTGAACTCCGAGATCCCTGCTTCACAAAACAAACCATCAAATGTGAGAGTGTGCGTCTGTCAGGCAGCTTCTTTATCCCGATAGCTCCTTGGTTGGGGGAGGTGGGACCAGCCATAAATAGGCAAATAGGAAGTGAAGGATGATTGTCAGTGCTGATAATTATGTGAAAGGAACCAGCATGACATGACAACATGATATGACAGAGAATAACTAGGGTAAATGAATTATTTTTAAATGAACCAGGAAGGCATGGTATCCAAATTAGGACTTGGAGACAAAGAAGGAGCCAGCCACAGAAAGAGCAAAGGAGATAACTTCTATGGAGAGACAACATAAAAGCCACTGTGTTGAATATATTCATTGCTGGGATAAACACTTGAGAGAAGAGGTTTAAAGGAGGAAAGATTTATTTTGGCTTATGGTTTCAGGGTTCTCAGTCCATGGACTCTGGCTCCATTGTCCCTGGGTTTGTGATGAGACAGGGTACCACAGAAGAAGTGTGTACTGGATGCAGTGGAAAGAAACCATTAGCTCCATGGCAAGCAAGAAGCCAAACCAGGTAGAAAGGAGGGGACCAAAGTCACCTCGAACAACCTATTTCCTGTAACTCAGCTCCACCTCCCAAAGTTCCAGGACCTTCCAAGCTTAGCATGACCATATGAGGACCAAGCTTTCAACACATGAGCCTGTAGAAATATTTTTAGTTCAAACAGCACCCTGTTTAGAACATTGTTCTGCATGCTGAAGAACTCACAGGAAGATCTTGTGGCAATAGCAGAATGCCTGAGGAACTCCAAAGCATACACAGGCATCCAGCTTTGGGGGACTTTTAGGAATTCGAGAAGTTCCTCAGGGCATAGGGACATGGCTTGGCACTTGGTCAAAGCACTTGCTGAGAAGGCCAGAGGACTGCAGGTCAGGTCTCCATGAGGCCTGTGAGCTGACTCAGAAGGCAGAGACAGGGATGCTCAGAGAAAGTAGGGTAGTAAGACTATCTGTGTCAGTGAGTTCTGGGTTTTATTGAAAGATCCTGTCAGAGTCTTAGTTAGGGCTATTACTGCTGTAATAGAACACCGTGACTGAAAGGTATTTGGGGTAGAAAGGATTTATTTGACTTACATACCCTGAATCACAGTCCACTGAGGAAGGTCAAGGCAGGAACTGAAACTAGGCAGAAACCTGGAGGAGGGAGCTAATGCAGAGGCCATGGAGGGTGCTACACACTGGCTTGCTCCTCATGGCTTGTTCAGACTGCTTTCTTGTAGAATCCAAGGTCACCAGTCCAAGAATGGTCCCACCCACAGTGGCCTGGTCAACCACGCACATCAATCACTAATTAAGGCAAGCTCTACAGGCTTGCCTATAGCCCCATCTCATGGAGGTATTTTCTGAATGAGGATCCCTCTTCCCAGATGACTGTAGCTTTTGTCAAGTTGACATAAAACTAGCCAGCACACCCTGCCTTGGTAAATAAGTTGAAAAAGCAATCATGAGTGATTCCTGTCGTCAGCCTTGGGTCTCCCCACCTATATGTCCATGTGCACCCACGCAGGTGTTCCACACATGCAAACTATGTGTACATACATGCAAGTCACACACACACACACACTTTACCACCCCACAGTTTGGAGCCCCAGATGGCTACTGACTTTGTTTAAGGGAGGTCTTTTGTCCTGTGCATGAATTTGAGCCATACGTAGTAGTTACGGCTTTCACTTTTCAGGCTAAGGTCTTGGGATTTGAGGCTTTCACTTTGCTGGCTAAGGTCTTGGGATTTGAATCCACTCACATGGCTTCAGGCAGGAGGGAAGGGCGAAGGGCATGGGGAGGATGCTTCTGCAGAGCAGCATGTCAGGAGAAACTGTGGGGATCCTTTGTTTCATCAAGTTAGTTTTCCCGTTGATACTCCAATACCTCTAATTCTAGGTGTCACCAGGAAATAGGTATGCTGCAGTTTGGTGACAGCCTTTTTCAGTGTCTATGGCAACCTGGGGCTGGGGCCATTTTTCTTTCATCAAAAGAAAAGACTGGCTTCCTGAAGATAAGTAAAACCCCATTGTTGCTCTCGACTCTTATAGAGAAAGCACGTACAAGGGTAATACAGATTCAGTTGAATACTGCTAATGATATTGCATGAAATAACATGAATTAAGTAAACCGCTTCTCCACAGCCTGGTTATAGATGCTTCCGGATGAAAATGAAAGGACCAGCTTCAAGCTGGGGCCTCCCTTCTTATGCCATTCATTATTCTGATGGTGGCAGTGATAGACATGTGTGTGTGTGTGTGTGTGTGTGTGTGTGTGTGTGTGTGTGTGTGTGTGTGTGAGAGAGAGAGAGAGAGAGAGAGAGAGAGAGAGAGAGAGACAACTATGCACACAACTGGTCTCCAAGATTGTGAATTAGAACCACTTATCTGTGTTCCTGAGAGGAACGATGCTACTAAATAATGCAGTCGGCAGAGGAAGGAGCACTATTGGGTAGCAACTCCTAAGACTTGCAGACTCCATAGGCATAGCTCTTCCTTTCCTTAGACAGATTTATTTTTCCACACAGAGGTGGACCCCACCTCTCAGCATCACAGAAAGCTTTAAGAACTTTAGGTGGACTTAGAGATGAATCCTGTAACTCCCACCTTGCATTTCGTATCTTATTTTATTGCTGGTTCCTTCTATGCTCCACACTGTGGGACCTTAGAGTGTTTGCTTGATCGATGCTGTAGTCCTGTCTTATCCTGCATTCTCTTAAAGAATGCATGCTAAGCTTCCAAAGTTTGCCTCAAGAATGCCCTCAGGTATAAAGCAAGCCTGGCTCCCTAGATAAAACTGTTCTCATTTTTGCAGTACTGGATGTCAAGGAACTGTCCTAGCAGAGGCTCCTGTGTTTGCTGCTTCTGGTCCAGCAGGTGGCACTATTTTGAAATGGTAGGTAGAACCCGGTTGGGGAAGTAGGTCAACTGGTAGTGTGAGTTGTTGGGAGTATCTTGTCCTTGTCCCCTCCCTGTCTCTCTCTTTCCCATTCATGTGTAGGTAGGGCTCTGTTTTGGAATGGTGTCCTCAACGTGATGGACTAAAATTCCTGAAATCATGGGCTAAAACAGATCTCCCTCCCCTCCCATTAAATTGTGTTCCCTCAGTGTATTGGCTCTGAGAAAGAGTTGACACTGGGGTAAATACACCAACCCATCTGGCAAAGGACAGGGGTCAGTCAGTTTTGTATCTGATCAAATTCATCAGCCTGACTTTATCAGATGATAGTGAACTTCGTATAAGCAGAGGTTGGAAGCACAGTGGTTCCCTGGAAAAGCCTGGTCTGACTCGCTGGAGCATGAGAGACAGGTAGAGAAGGTATCAGTTGTCCCAGCCAGGTCATTCTGGACCAGCCAGCTCCTAGTTAGCTTCCACTGGGATATGCAGAACTGAGTGCCTACCACTGGGTAGACCCAAGCAAGAGAAACCCCATAAAGGGCCATTGTTGCTACACCACTGCATTTAATGAACTCTGCTTATGCCAGTTGGTATCAGCACATACCAGGGAAGGGTAGTTGTCCATCAAAGAGCAGGATAAACCATAGCTCATGTCACTCCAAACAGTGTGTGGGCCACTACCCACAGCTCATCCTTTCTGTCTGGTAAAGAACAGTACTTTGGTTTGATCTAGACCCTTCACTTAGTATGGCAAATAAACAACCCCTCTTGTTCAAGCAGTGAAAGGCAAGGAGCTGTCCATACCTGTGTGATCCTTTTGAGGGGGCAAGGCAGTGCTTTTGCATGGGTTGCTTGTAAGATGAGAGAGAAAGCAGATGGCTCCCCCTACAGGACATATCTGACCAGCCATGCACTGTCACAAAGATTGCCCTTTCCAGAACTGCTATTCTGTTTTACAGTAAGGGTCTGCTTGAGTGAGGAAGTGCAACAGAAGCTGTTTTCATATGAACCCTTCAGTAGGTGATGAGTGGGGGTGATAAAAGCAGAGGAAAAGGAACCAGCAGCACTGGCCAAGTAGGACAGCAGTGTTTGCCTTCACACCCCAGCTCTTCCGAGTATTACATAATGTATATGTAAACATGTAAAGAAACCTACTGTGTCATAAGTGATTAAAGGAAATAAAGAAAAAAGTGCTAAACAAAATGTCGGGAGCACTTGATACGTGCTCTGATACAAACCATGGATCCTTCTCAATGACTCTACCATTTTTACCTTCTTTGCACAGAGAGAAATCGGCTCAAAAATCATATATTAAGTGATGAAACTGGGATTTAAATGCAGTCTTGTGCTGACACCTATGTTTTACCAGCTTGCAAGAAGCCATGGGGAACTTTGAAGCATAGAATATGGCATTAAGCATCTGATGTCCGTCAGTGGTGGTGATGGACAGAAGAGTGCCTTCCTTTATAACCTGTCCCTGACTTCCCATACTGGAGCTACACCCCTCACCAAGCCTAGGTAAAGTATTCCTTACAGCCTCCTAAATTCTGTCTATGTTTTTGGTTCCTTGTACTATTGCTATGAAAGAAATACACTCAGCTCCCTCCTTTGACTTATTTTCTCATTATTGTGGGGGTGAGTTGTGGGTGTGTGATGCATGTGTATATGAGTGTGGGATTGCACATGCTACTAACTTTGTGGAAATTGAAGGAGAATTCTCAGGTGGGTTCTCACCTTCCCCCTTGTTGCTGCAGGAACTTGTATTGTCTCTGTCTCTCCGCACACTGCAAGGTAGCTGGGCCACAGGGCTCCAGCCTCCTTCCTCTGTCCCACATCTCACTATAGGAGGCTTGTGAGGTGCCCACTGAACCTCCCGGCCAGCCCAGATTTTCCCATTTATCTTCTACCTGTGCCATATTCTTATTCTCCTAATTTAGCCCATTTGATTCTTTTACAGCAGAATACGTTACAGCTAAAACTACAAAATTATACTTTATAATCCATTGATCTAAGAGAGAGTGTGTGTCTAACAGTATAAATTCCCTTTTCAGAGAAAGAGTCCCTTCTGTTCAGTATTTTACATTATGTCTTATAGCAGCCTTTGTCTGAATTTATATTCTAGTAAATAAATAAAGAAAAAACTTCATTGTCCTAAGCCATTTTCTACAATGTCATAGTTCCTCAAAGGGGACTTCTTACTTCTACAGTAAACAAAGTCAAATCCTATTTTGTCCTTTATCTCCAATGTCATTGGCTTTGAGTGTGGCTCTAGTGTTTGGTATTTACCAGGATGTACATAGGAACCAATAAAATGGACTCTACAAAATTGATGCAAATATGTGTGGCCTCTGAGAGAAATGAGTAGAAATATTCATTACCACAGTCGACAGCATGTTTAGGAAGTGTCTGCCCGGTCACAGCTGAACAGCATTGTGCACATGGAAATTGATAATCATGTGCACTCAACCTTTTGCAAAGTGCCTTCGTGTGCTAAGTTGCAAAACCATGAAGCCAAGTACTCAATGCTTTACTAAGTCCTCTCGGAGTTAGAGCATTAAAGTAGCGGTTTGCGTCTACATTATCTCTGAGCTTTTCAGTGGCTCTAAAGGACAAATAAGCCACACTCAGCTCCTCCTTCCCCCTGATACAGGGCACAATCCCTTGGTGTGGAGAAAAGAAAAAGCTGACATGGAGTTAGATAGTTAGAAGCTATGAGTTTTCCCTGATTAAACAGACAAACCCAAGCAATGTGAGTATTGAATGGAGAGACCCTTCTTGTGGCATGGGGCTGGAATCAGGTTGATGTAACAGATGGATGTCTCCATTAGACGCGAGGCTCTTACAAATGGTAGAAGTATGGTGGTGGGAAATATAAGCAGGCACCAGTCCCTACTCCACTGTCAGAGGACAGAAACACCAACTAAGATAAGCAGTTTCAGATGTTGACTGCTAAGAAAAAGATACAACGGGATACAAAAGATACAAAGCTTTAGCTAGTAAGGGCTCTTCTTGTTTCCTACTGATAGGAAAGGGGTCCACAGTCTCCTGGCCGCAGAATTGAATTCATTTTCCATTTTGAAGTGAGATCACAACTGCCCTGCCACTGTATACCAGGCACTTTCTATCTAGTGGGACACGTTTTCATGTGCCATCGTCTCTGCATGCCCCACCTTGCTCACATGTGGGTCAGATCAGTTAACAATCATTTTCTCATGACTTTCTTTACAGCCCATTTTCCACAGAGAATGGGTGTTTATACGGATGGATGAGCCACTGAGACATCTGAGATGGCAATGTCTCTTCTTTTAACATCACTGCGTAGATGTTCTTTGATTCGTCGAAGAGATAGATCTCGGTCCATCCATTGAAAGAGATGAGTACCTGCCCATATTATACAAACGTCTAAGGTCAATCCCCAGCATTTTAGAAGCTGCTATGATGCATACAGCTGTAACCACAGAACGTGCAAAGTAGAGACAGGAGGATCAGACACTCAAGATCATCCTCAGCTGCATAGTGATATAAAGCCAGCTTGGGTTATGTGAGATCTCTCTCTCTCTCTCTCTCTCTCTCTCTCTCTCTCTCTCTCTCTCTCTCTCTCACACACACACACACACACACACACACACACACACACAGAGCTAATTGAAAATATCCTAAATCCAAAGTGCAATCCATTCTATATAATTTACTGAGCTCATCCTACTGAGATTACAGCACATTTAAGGTCATTGTATTTCTTTTTATTCTTGTGAAATATAATTGTGTTGAGTACACCTAGGCAGAGAAAAGAATAAGATCAAACTTAGAAGCATTAGTCCATAACACCTTTGCACCATGGTAAAGTGAAAATTGTAACAGAAATCACCATAAGTTAGGGACCTGTCTGCAGTGCAGAATTAATCACACCCAAAGAAAGATCTAGTGTCTGCCCTTGGCTGAAGGGACATATTTCCTAGACTCTCACAGATGCCATTTTTGATGCAGTGTCTTTGTTTGCCTGGGGTCCTTTGTCATTGGACAGTTTAAGAGTGTGATTGATGGTGGCAGCTTTGGGCCAGACTGTCTTGGTTCCAGCTCCGGAAGGGCTAGAGACTTCTGGGACGCCCTATATTACTAATTCTAGCTCTGGAGAGACAGCTCATTTAAGGCCAAAGCTAAACACTAGACTCCCAGACTCAGGTCTGTGTGCCTAGTTGCCAACGTTCCAAGCCTACTCACACAGACATGTCAGAAAAGTAGTTTGGTCTATGGCAACATGGCAAGAGGGCAGAAGTTGTGGATTTGGACATTTTCCTGGAGTCTGGCACTGAGCTCTTCTTCTAGCTGATTCCTCCTTTAAGAAGCTGTAGCCACAAGCAAAGCCATTATCAGCAACTTCTGGTAATGAAGCTTCCTGTTGGTTAAAAGTTTCAGTGTTTTTGTATCCTGCTTCTACTTACATCGTCCGCTCTCTTAAGCAGCAGTTCATTTTGAAGGGAAGAATTTGAAGGGAACCGTGTCAAAGTATCCATGAACATAATGTTTCTCCACAAGAGGGAAGACCAAGAAGCCACAGGAATCTAGAGGAGTAAATGCTTCATTCATTTCAAAGATTTATAAAAAACAAAACAAGACAATTTGAGTCTTTAGTAACACAGGTAGTTAAATCTATTAAATCTGGGTAAAGAAGGAAAGTCCATTCAGGCTAAAGAAATAGCATATGTGTAAGTGAAGACATTTGGGTAACTGAGGTCCCATGTGACAGAGACTGGGACAGAGAGGTGTGAGAAAAAAGTGCAGGCAAGTGGACATAAACCTCACCTATTGTCATCAGGGTGCATTAGAAGCTTAGTCTGATCTATTGTAGTGAAACTCTCTACAGCCAGTCAAATGCACTTGGTTGGTGATGTGAGGAGACTGTGTGGAAAGACAGTGTCCATAGCCCTTGGGAACAGATTCCTTAAATATCATGGAGTGGGAAGGCCTCTGGAAAGAATTCTGAGTTTGTTCATCAGTACCACAAAGGATGCCTGTAAACTACATTGCCTTAGATGATTTCAGAACAGAAGGAAATAAATGTCAACTGTCACCATCAATGATGTTGAGGACTGCACCCCAAAAAACAAGTACAGGGAAGAAAGGGTCTATTTGGCTCGCAAGTAGTAGTTTGTCATTGAGAGAAACCAAGGCAATAATGCCAGGCTGGAACCTGAAGCAGACATCATGGAAGAGCACCACTTCCTGGCTTGCTTTTCCTACCTTTCCTATACCACCCAGGCCCACCTGCTTGGGGATGGCTCTGCCCACAGTGGGCTGGGCTCTCCTATATCAACTAACAGTTAAGAATATGCCCCATTACCAGGTCCATGGGCCAATCTGATTTAGGGGCGGTTCCTTCTTGCCAGGTGTTACATTGACAAGCTGAGCTGCCACAGATGGGAACTCTGACCTAATAGGAAGTGCTTCACCCAAAACATCTTTTATTTAACCTGTTGTAGTTGGCCATACCCATGGTTATGGCCGAGACAGACTGCTGGCTGCTTGGAAGATATCGAATAGCTAATCATCTGGCGAAGAGTAAATTCCTCTGTCATGTTTCTTGCCCTTAGGACACAAGCCCACACACACACACACACACACACACACACACACACACACACACAGACCGACAAGTGCCGCTGGCTCCTTGGGTTTCACAGACTTGTTAATATTGACTTCCACCTAATTGCTTCACTGTTTAGTTGGCAAGGTTGTTCTTTGATTTTTTTCCTCGTTACCTTATGCCCAAAGGGAACGGTTAATTAATAGGAAGGTTGAGACTCCTTCAGAGCCAGTTTGCACACTCAAGGTTGCCTCACCTCTCTGTGTTAATCACCTCACAGGTTTTTACTTCAATTTTTTGTGTCTTAGTTACCTCTATCTTTTAAATGGACCTAGGGCTGGGAGATGGCTTTCTGCCCCATGTATGTATATTACCATGTAGTCCTCACAAAGTACTAATATAAGTGACATTTTTTCCTATTTTTATATCTGAGAAAACTAAAGATAAGAATAATCTAGCAACTTCTATATCTAGATAAAGACTTTCGCATGCCTCAAGGATATGTATCATTTCTCCCTAACATTTATATCTAGAAATTTAGAGTGATCAAAGATTTTTATTATAAAGGACAATAGGGATCCCATTCTTTCTTTTTAAACTGAAAGCAATTCTTTATTGATAACAACATATAAAGAGCAGAACACAGTGCAAGAAAATGGTGAGACATACTCAAGAGCTGTGGTTATTGTTTGGAACTTTTTTGTTTGCTTATTTTATTTATTTACATTTCAAATGCTATCCCCTTTCCCCAGTTTTCCCTCCCTAAACCCCCATACCATCCCCTCTCCCCCTGCTTCTGTGAGGGAGCTCTCTCACACACCATGCATCCACTCCCACCCACCCACCCACCCACCCACCCCACCCCACTGCCCTAGCATTCCCTTACATTGGGGCATTGATTCTCTACAGGACCAAGGGCCTCCCCTCCCACTGATAGCAGACAAGGCCATCCTCTACTACATATGCAGCTGAAGCCATGGGTCCTTCCCTCCATGTGTATTCTTTGGTTGGTGGTTTAGTCCCTGGGAGCTCTGGTGGGTCTGGTTGGTTGATAGTATTGTTTTTCCTATGGGGTTGCAAACCCCTTCAGCACCTTCAGTCCTTCCCCTAACTCCTTTAATGGGATCCACATACTCAGTCCAATAGTTGACTGTAACAATCCCCATCTATATTGCTGGCAGAGCTCTTGTTAGCAAGCATTTCTTGGCATCAATAATAGTGCCAGGGTTTGGTGTCTGCATATGGAATGGATTCCTAGGTGGGGCAGTCTCTGGGTGGCCTTTCCTTCAGCTTCTGCTCCACACTTTGTCCCTGCATTTCCTCCCATGAGTATTTTGTTTCCCCTTCTACGTAGGACTGAAGCAACCATTCACAATTTGTTCTTCCTTCTTCTTGATCTTCATATGGTCTATGCATTGTATTGTGAGTATTTTGAGCTTTGGGGCTAATATTCACTTACCAGAGAGTACATACCATGTGTGTCCTTTTGTGACTGGGTTACCTCACTCAGGATATTTTTTAGTTTCATCCATTTGCCTGTGAACTTCATGAAGTCGTCATTTTTAATAGCTGAGTAGTACTCCATTTTGTAAATGTACCTACCACATTTTCTATACCTATTCCTCTGTTGAAGGACATCTAGCTTCTGGCTATTATAAATAAGGCTGCTATGAACATAGTGTAGCATGTGTCCTTGTTATATGTTGGAGCATCTTTTGGGTACATCCCCAGGAGTGGTTTAGTTGGGTCCTCAGGTAGTACTGCATCCAATTTTCTAAGAAACTGCCAGACTTATTTCCAGAGTGCTTCCACCAACTTTCAATTCCACCAGCAATGAAGGAGTATCCCTCTTTCTCCACATCCTTGCCAACATCTGCTGTGACCTGAGTTTCTTATCTTAGTCATTCTGACAAGTGTGAGGTTAAATCTCAGGGTCTTTTTATTTGCATTTCTCAGCCATTCAAGATTCCTCCACTGAGAATTTTTTGTTTAGCTCTGTTCTCCATTTTAATAGAGTTATTTGGTTCTCTGGAGTCTAACTTCTTAAGTTCTTTGACTATATTAGATATTACCCTATATTAGATATTAGATGTAGGGTTGGTAAAGATCTTTTCCCAACCTGTAGATTGCTGTCTTGTCCTGTTGACAGTGTTCTTTACCTTACAGAAGATTTTCAATTTTATGAGATCTCATTTGTCTAATTTAATCTTAGAGCCTGAACATCTGTCCCTACCTATTCAATATAGTACTCAAAGTTCTAAGCAGAGCAATTAGACAACAAAAGGAGGTCAAGAGGATAAAAACTGGAAAGGAAGAAGTCAATATATCACTATTTGCAGATGATACAATAGTATAACTAGGTGATGCCAAAAATTCCACCAGAGAACTTCTACAGCTGATAAACAACTTCAGGAAAGTGGTTGGATATAAAATTAACTCAAACAAATCAGTAGCCTTCCTCTACTCAAAGGATAAATGGGCTTAGAAGGAATTTAGGGAAATGACACCCTTCACAATAGTCACAACTAATACAAAATACCTTGGTGTGACTCTAACTGAGCAATTGAAAGATCTCTATGACAAGAACTTCAAGTCTCTGAAGAAAGAAATTGAAGAAGACCACCAAAGATGGAGAGATCTTTCATCTTGGTAGAGTTAATATAGTAAAAATGGCTATCTTACCAAAAACAATCTACAGATTCAATGCAATCCCCATCAAAATTTGAACTCAATTCTTTATAGAGTTAGAAAAAGCAATTCTCAAATTCATCTGGAATAACAAAAAACCTAGAATAGTGAAAAACATTCTCCATATTAAAAGAACTGGGAGAATCACCATCCCTGACTTAAAATTGTACTACAGAACAATAGTGATAAAAACAGCATGATATTGGTACAGACAGGTAGATCTATGGAATAGAATTGAAGACCCAGAATTAAACCCACACAGCTATGGTCACCTGATCTTTGACAAAGAAGCCAAAACCATCCTGTGGAAAAAAGACAGCATATTTAACAAATGATGTTGGCTCAAGTGGTGGTGGGCATGTAGAGGAATGCCAATTGATCCATTCTTATCTCCTTGTACAAAGATAGTGCCCAAGTGAGTCAAGGGCCTCCACATAAAACTAGACACACTGAATCTAATAGAAGGGACTTCATTCTAAAAATATAATTTTATAAAGGAGAAGGCTTATATTAATAGTACTTTATAACAGGATCTTGAACTTCAATATTACTAATATTTGGGAACAAGTGATTAATGATCTGCTAAAAGAGTGTCCTATGCAGTGTAGGCTGTGTCACATCATTCATGGCACCTATGCAGTGGATGCCAGCAGAAATATCTGAAGTCAGGGCATTGCTGTGAATTGGTTGCTATACCTCAGGTCATGTGATCTGTTCCTGGACCTGGAACATTTGAAATAAGAGTAGGTAAGGAGGAGCCTTCCTATCAAACAGTCTTACTGTTAAGTCTCAAGGAGAAAGTGCTACAAGGAGCGGTGTGGGCCATGTTGCTCAACCACTGGTAAGAGCAGAGTCTTTGTTTCAGGGTCTTGTACCTGTGGAGGCAGAGCCAGCTTCCACCCCACATCTTTCTAACTCCATAGCCCTTTCTCCTCTCTCCTCTATCTCTCAGGGGAATAAACAAAAGAAACTTCAGGACAATTAATGCAGGGACTGACAAACTATAGCCCATAGGTCAGATGTGGTCCCTGGCTGATTTTATAATTTTACTGTAATGGATGAAAATGCACAGGGGATATACTATGATGAGAGCCTTCATGCTACAGATGCAGAATTGACTGGTAGCAGCAAAATCTTTATGGACCAAAAGACCCAGGTGATCTTCTACCTGGCCCTTTTCAGAAGGATTTGGCCAATGCATAATTCAGAAAATGAATATCTGCAAGAGGGTCTCAAGGGGTTGTTTACTGGGTAGCACCAAAGGGAAGCAAGATGGTGGCTTGTCCTTCTTCACTTCGAAAATGATCCATATTTCTTTCTAATCCACTCTATGTCTGGTACATTTGTCCCTGCTAGAAGAATCCTGTAATTGAAAAGTGAAAATGACTCTGGAAGACTTGAGACAGAAGTCACACATTGCATGTGTGAATGGGCCTGACACCTGTTGTGTCACTGTACTTGGTGATTTTTTTTCCCTTCAAAAGAGCTGAGAAATTAGCACCATCCAGCATTACAACAGAACCCATGGCCATCCTGACAGCAGGCTGAGAATCTTACGCTCCAAACTCCTCTGTCACACTTTACATGGATACAGTTTTACTGCTTTTTCTAAGACAAGACACCAATTTACCATGAGACTGCATTTTTAAAAACGTTATTTTGCCACCATGGGCAGAGGAAAACCTCACAAGGCCCCACCTCTAGAAGAAGGCAATGGGTTGCTGAAGGAGGGAGAAGCAGTTTACATTAGAAATGTGTTCTCCAATCCTAAATGATCATGCACATGTGAGGAACACTAAGTGTTCACAGTAGGATATCTGCATGTATTTTATTTCATATTATATTACAACAATAGTTACAGGAGAGTCGTGCTGTTAGAGAGAGAATGGGAGGGACATGGGAAGCATTGGAAGAGGAAAGACGGGTTTAAATCATACATATATAGTGTACTCATGTGTGAAGTTCTCAAATAAATTGAAAATATTTCCTTATGTGTCATGAAGCCCTCTAAAGAGGATGGAGCTAGTGTCATTGCAGCCAAAACACATGGCTGAAAATGAAGTATATTTATCTCCAAGAAGTCAATATATGTTTACTGAGTTCTGAACCCACAATCTTGGCACACAGAGAGGGAGAAAAAGAGAGAGGAGATATAACTAGCTCAGAATCACACAGCCAGACATAGCGAGATACTTTGTCCTTTTTCTTGTGGTTACTTATGTTCCCTGTTGTGTAAGTCACAGGCTAGGCAAAACAAGAATTCTGCAAACACACTAGCTCTTACTGTTCTCTAGATTAATCCTCTCAAGACTCATTTCTGATCTCGAAAGCAAGTTCCTTGTTTGGCCATGTCAGCACATGGCATACTTCCATGTAGCCAAGGCTTACTGACCTGTTTGGTTTCTTGGTGGACATCTCCTTTGTGGTAATATGTGTTCTCTGTCAGCTGCTTGTAGCATCCTGGAACTCATGCACCTTAATTTTAGTAGAATACTTTTACTTTTCCTGATCCCATACTATTTTTGAGTTTCCCATCGTATTCTACACACTGTTCCCCCTCCAGTTAATAGGGGCCCATGCCCACTCCAAGCTGTAGTACTCTATGGTGCAAATAAACAGTTTAATACTCCAAGAGCTCCTGTCAAGTGTTGTTTGTACATCTGTGAGGTTTGAGGTGACAGATTTCCCTCATTCAATATGACACCTCAACTGATGAGGTCATTGTGCAACATTTGTTTAGGTGGCCATGTTGCTGAGATTTTGTGGGTACAGTTAGAGCAAGAGGGGAGGTGGGGATGATGCAATTATAAACTCATGTACGAAATTCTCAAAAGGTTATACTTAAAAAACAACTCTTGTCTTAGAGGAAACCTGGAATTGTGTGACTGTATGTTTGGCAGAGGCTTTGAGCTCTGACATACAACCTCACTCCGATGACTCGGTGGCTTGATCTCAACCTTCCCCAGCTCATGCGACTTTGCCACTTGGAAACAGACACAGTCACTCATTCACCCGATCCCACCTGTGCAATTCAGAACAGCTTCCTCCTCAGGGTAATCACAGGGTAAGATTAATTATGCTAATCATCCTCTGCAGGCTGATATGATTAACCGGAGTGTGAGATAGCAGCTTCAGAGACCCACACAGGAGGGGCTTAGCTCCAGAGACCCCCACAGGAGGTGCTTAACTGCTGGGTTTAATCTCACTACTCAGCACAATAATTAAAGATGGGTACAAGCTTGATCTTTTCAACTGAGAACACAGGATACCACCCTACCATGGAAGGTGTATGAAGTTTCAGGGAAGGTCTTGCCACTCAAGCAGCACCACTTAGAGCCCACTACTGACTCTTTACTTGGGATAGGGTAGTTGTAATACAGCTCATTCTTATTTGTGCAATGAAATTGGGGTATTCATAATTTGATGCACTTAAAACCCCCTTTCTCTCCCCACCCACATTTCTACATCTTTGAGAAACAGTAATGTTTTTTTCTTTATTCAAAAATCAGAAAAGTTTAAAGGTTAGATTGGAGAGTGGATATTCTTGTCATGTGTTTCATGGCGTATTGATTCTGAAAGTTGAGTTAGTCATAAAAGTTTATAATCAAAGGTTAGGGTTTCTAATTTCCACATTTCTTTTTAAATAGTTTGGATTCTCTCCATTTTATTTGAATTCTTTATATGTGAGTATTGACTGTGTTTACCTTGTTTAGACCCCCTACTCTCCACTTCAACTCTTCCCACGTCCCCCTCCATTCTTCACAAGTTGTTGACTTCTTCCTTAAAATGCATATGCAACCCGTTGAGTCCATTTTGTGTAAACATATGTATATGTGTTTAAAGCTGACCACTTGGTATTGGAAAATGTATAATCTATTAGAGAGGTTATAATCCTCAGGAAAGACTAATTCTCCCTCTCTTGGTAATCTTTAATTGCCTGTAAGATCTACAAAAACAAAGAACATGTGATATTTGTTCTTCTGAGATTGAATAAGCTTTTTAAAAATTATTATCATTTTGTGTGAGAGAGGGAGAGTGCACATATTTTGATAAGTGGGGGAGGGGTTCTGGGAATCAGAAGATTGCAGAATAGATTCTTTCCTTCCACCCTTATGTGAGATTCAGTAATCAAACTCCGGTCCTCAGGCAAGACCAAGAGCCTTTACCTGCTGGGCAATCTCAGTGTTCCCTACTTTTTTGAAGAATCAAAAACGAACATTTCGTTTGCATATTAAAACCTCTCAAAATCCTGCAACAAAAATTATGATTAAATTAATATTTTCCAAACCAATTGCATAATAAATATTTTTGTTTTGTCCCCCCGCCCCAAACAGCTCCTATTTCACATATTTGGTTCACTGAAAGATTTTTAGGAAACAGGATAAAGAAAATGAAGAGTTAGGAGACACAAGCAGAGTCAGAAGAAGGCCAACAAAAGTGTGTTAATGAACGATCGGGGACCCTGAAAGACCCACGTGGAACACACCACAGAATTGTCTTGCGCCGAGACCAGGAAGACATTTATCCACTGATTCCCATTCCTCAGCATTTAGTAGCTACCCCAAGGGAATTAACCTCTGTGTGTGTGTGAGTCCAATCAGCCGATGGGGGAATAAGACGCAGCAGCCCTGCTAATGTGGAACGCTCACTGGCGGGAGGGAAGCTGTCCTCAGTCCAGGTGCTGAAAATAGGTTGAAACATGACGCGGCATGGTTCTCTCAAGCTCTTCTACACTACATAACTTTTAAATGATATTTTATAGTGCTGACTTATTAGCAACCAATGGTTTTCACTGTGTTTGCACATCCCAGGAAGCACTGCTGTGTCTGAAACCACAAGTTCTTTTCTACACACGCATACACGAAGGAAAATAAATAGACCCTTGGGTGGTCTAGGAAGGGATAACCTAATTTGCTACCCAACCTTCAACAAACTTTGAATGAAAAAGGACCCAGCACTCATATATCAACATGCTCATGCGTCAACTGTAACTGAATGTTTTATAGCGAACCCCTTATTCGGAATAGCCTAAGAGGCTTAGAGAGAACAGCCACAGATGTGCAATGGTTGCAGCGGTCTGCATGGAGTATCTGATGTGGGTCAGCTGGTGCTATAGAAAGATAAAGGAGAGAACAAAGACAATCTGAGCTGTGCCTGTGCTTCTTGGTGCAAGAACAAACTACAAAAATGTGTGAAGGAGCAGTCAGTGACCCAAGCACAGTATGCAAATGTCCTCCTTGTAAAGGGTGAGATAGCTATGAAGATGGTATTTAATGTTGTGGGAGTGAGTATGCAAGAACAATCCCTGAAAAGTTAATGGGATATGAGTGCTCTGCTGCCATGCCTGACTCCTGACCCACGACATGTGATTCCAGATACTGTCACTACCACATAATGCACCATGTGACAAGGGTCCATGGAGAATGAGTCCTGTCTGTACATTAGGCAGCATTCAGGAACCCTAAAGAGAAGGTTAAAGAGTTAGAAGACAGAAGGCTATTAGGTGTGGGCCCTTGAATGAATCTCCAGGCATTGCTGTGTGAGAATAAACTAGTCCTGTCAGATGACTTGCCATTTATCTTTGGTTTCTACTGCTTACAGTTGAAGATAGTTTCAATTGACACCCTCATCCCTTTCTTCCTTTCTACCACATGGAGCAGGATGACACTGGGCAAGACACAGAAGAAGAAACAGGTTAGTGTTTCTTGGAGAACCTCTGCCACCCCAACTTCCAAAGTGGTGGTTAGAATTTTCATAGAAGACCCGCGGATCCCGGCCCGCAGCAGCTCTCTGCTCCCAGACCCCGTGGGAGAGAGACCTCACCGCCTGGTCAGGTGGGCACTCCTGAGGCTGCAGAGCGGAAGAGACCACCAATACTGCCCACCCCTGCCCACATCCCTGGCCCAAGAGGAAACTGTATAAGGCCTCTGGGTTCCCGTGGGGGAGGGCCCAGGAGCGGCAGGACCCCTGCGCCTGAGACACCGCCAGAACCTGAAGGAACAGACCGGATAAACAGTTCTCTGCACCCAAATCCCGTGGGAGGGAGAGCTAAACCTTCAGAGAGGCAGACACGCCTGGGAAACCAGAAGAGACTGCACTCTGCACACATTACTGATTCCAGAGGAAAACACCAAATGCCATCTGGAACCCTGGTGCACTGAAGCTCCCGGAAATGGTGGCGCAGTTCTTCCTGGTTGCTGCCGCCGCAGAGAGCTCGTGGGCAGCACCCCGCGAGCGAACTTGAGCCTCGGGACCACAGGTAAGACCAACTTTTCTGCTGCAAGTGACCTGCCTGGTGAACTCAAGACACAGGCCCACAGGAACAGCTGAAGACCTGTAGAGAGGAAAAACTACACGCCCGAAAACAGAACACTCTGTCCCCATAACTGGCTGAAAGAAAACAGGTCTACAGCACTCCTGACACACAGGCTTATAGGACAGTCTAGCCACTGTCAGAAATAGCAGAACAAAGTAATACTAGAGATAATCTGATGGCGAGAGGCAAGCACAGGAACCCAAGCAACAGAAACCAAGACTACATGGCATCATCGGAGCCCAATTCTCCCACGAAAGCAAACACGGAATATCCAAACACACCAGAAAAGCAAGATCAAGTTTCAAAATCATATTTGATCATGATGCTAGAGGACTTCAAGAAAGACATGAAGAACTCCCTTAGAGAACAAGTAGAAGCCTACAGAGAGGAATCGCAAAAATGCCTGAAAGAATTCCAGGAAAACATAAATAAACAAGTAGAAGCCCATAGAGAGGAGTCACAAAAATCCCTGAAAGAATTCCAGGAAATCATAAATAAACAAGTAGAAGCCCATAGAGAGGAGTCACAAAAATCCCTGAAAGAATTCCAGGAAAACACAATCAAACAGCTGAAGGAATTAAAAATGGAAATAGAAGCAATCAAGAAAGAACACATGGAAACAACCCTGGATATAGAAAAACCAAAAGAAGAGACAAGGAGCTGTAGATACTGAGCTTCACCAACAGAATACAAGAGATGGAAGAGAGAATCTCAGGAGCAGAAGATTCCATAGAAATCATTGACTCAACTGTCAAAGATAATGTAAAGCGGAAAAAGCTACTGGTCCAAAACATACAGGAAATCCAGGACTCAATGAGAAGATCAAACCTAAGGATAATAGGTATAGAAGAGAGTGAAGACTCCCAGCTCAAAGGACCAGTAAATATCTTCAACAAAATCATAGAAGAAAACTTCTCTAACCTAAAAAAAGAGATACCCATAGGCATACAAGAAGCCTACAGAACTCCAAATAGATTGGACCAGAAAAGAAACACCTCCCGTCACATAATAGTCAAAACACCAAATGCACAAAATAAAGAAAGAATATTAAAAGCAGTAAGGGAAAAAGGTCAAGTAACATATAAAAGGCAGACCTATCAGAATCACACCAGACTTTTCGCCAGAAACTATGAAGGCCAGAAGATCCTGGACTGATGTCATACAGACCCTAAGAGAACACAAATGCCAGCCCAGGCTACTGTATCCTGCAAAACTCTCAATTAACATAGATGGAGAAACCAAGATATTCCATGACAAAACCAAATTTACACAATATCTTTCTACAAATCCAGCACTACAAAGGATAATAAATGGTAAAGCCCAACATAAGGAGGCAAGCTATACCCTAGAAGAAGCAAGAAAACTAATCGCCTTGGCAACAAAACAAAGAGAAGAAAAGCACAAAACATAACCTCACATCCAAATATGAATATAACGGGAAGCAATAATCACTATTCCTTAATATCTCTCAACATCAATGGCCTCAACTCCCCAATAAAAAGACATAGATTAACAAACTGGATACACAATGAGGGCCCTGCATTCTGCTGCCTACAGGAAACACACCTCAGAGACAAAGACAGACACTACCTCAGAGTGAAAGGCTGGAAAACAACTTTCCAAGCAAATAGTTGGAAGAAGCAAGCTGGAGTAGCCATTCTAATATCAAATAAAATCAATTTTCAACTAAAAGTCATCAAAAAAGATAAGGAAGGACACTTTATATTCCTCAAAGGAAAAATCCACCAAGATGAACTCTCAATCCTAAATATCTATGCCCCAAATACAAGGGCACCTACATACATAAAGCAAACCTTACTAAAGCTCAAAACACACATTGCACCTCACAGAATAATAGTAGGAGATTTCAACACCCCACTCTCATCAATGGACAAGTCATGGAAACAGAAATTAAACAGAGACGTAGACAGACTAAGAGAAGTCATGAGCCAAATGGACTTAACAGATATTTATAGAACATTCTATCCTAAAGCAAAAGGATATACCTTCTTCTCAGCTCCTCATGGTACTTTCTCCAAAATTGACCATATAATTGGTCAAAAAACGGGCCTCAACAGGTACAGAAAGATAGAAATAATCCCATGAGTGCTATCGGACCACCACGGCCTAAAACTGGTCTTCAATAACAATAAGGGAAGAATGCCCACATATACATGGAAATTGAACAATGCTCTACTCAATGATAACCTGGTCAAGGAAGAAATAAAGAAAGAAATTAAAACTTTTTAGAATTTAATGAAAATGAAGGTACAACATACCCAAACTTATGGGACACAATGAAAGCTGTGCTAAGAGGAAAACTCATAGCGCTGAGTGCCTGCAGAAAGAAACAGGAAAGAGCATATGTCAGCAGCTTGACAGCACACCTAAAAGCTCTAGAACAAAAAGAAGCAAATACACCCAGGAGGAGTAGAAGGCAGGAAATAATCAAACTCAGAGCTGAAATCAACCAAGTAGAAACAAAAAGGACCATAGAAAGAATCAACAGAACCAAAAGTTGGTTCTTTGAGAAAATCAACAAGATAGATAAACCCTTAGCCAGACTAACGAGAGGACACAAAGAGTGTGTCCAAATTAACAAAATCAGAAATGAAAAGGGAGACATAACTACAGATTCAGAGGAAATTCAAAAAATCATCAGATCTTACTATAAAAGCCTATATTCAACAAAACTTGGAAATCTGCAGGAAATGGACAATTTCCTAGACAGATACCAGGTACCGAAGTTAAATCAGGAACAGATAAACCAGTTAAATAACCCCATAACTCCTAAGGAAATAGAAGCAGTCATTAAAGGTCTCGCAACCAAAAAGAGCCCAGGTCCAGACGGGTTTAGTGCAGAATTCTATCAGACCTTCATAGAAGACCTCATATCAATATTATCCAAACTATTCCACAAAATTGAAACAGATGGAGCACTACCGAATTCCTTCTATGAAGCCACAATTACTCTTATACCTAAACCACACAAAGACCCAACAAAGAAAGAGAACTTCAGACCAATTTCCCTTCTGAATATCGACGCAAAAATACTCAATAAAATTCTGGCAAACCGAATCCAAGAGCACATCAAAACAATCATCCACCGTGATCAAGTAGGCTTCATCCCAGGCATGCAGGGATGGTTTAATATACGGAAAACCATCAACGTGATCTATTACATAAACAAACTGAAAGAACAAAACCACATGATCATTTCATTAGATGGTGAGAAAGCATTTGACAAAATTCAACACCCCTTCATGATAAAAGTCCTGGAAAGAATAGGAATTCAAGGCCCATACCTAAACATAGTAAAAGCCATATACAGCAAACCAGTTGCTAACATTAAACTAAATGGAGAGAAACTTGAAGCAATCCCACTAAAATCAGGGACTAGACAAGGCTGCCCACTCTCTCCCTACTTATTCAATATAGTTCTTGAAGTTCTAGCCAGAGAAATCAGACAACAAAAGGATGTCAAGGGGATACAGATCGGAAAAGAAGAAGTCAAAATATCACTATTTGCAGATGATATGATAGTATATTTAAGTGATCCCAAAAGTTCCACCAGAGAGCTACTAAAGCTGATAAACAACTTCAGCAAAGTGGCTGGGTATAAAATTAACTCAAATAAATCAGTAGCCTTCCTCTACACAAAAAGAGAAACAAGCGGAGAAAGAAATTAGGGAAACGACACCCTTCATAATAGACCCAAATAATATAAAGTAACTCGGTGTGACTTTAACCAAGCAAGTAAAAGATCTGTACAATAAGAACTTCAAGCCTCTGAAGAAAGAAATTGAAGAAGACCTCAGAAGATGGGAAGATCGCCCATGCTCATGGATTGGCAGGATTAATATAGTAAAATGGCCATTTTACCAAAAGCGATCTACAGATTCAATGCAATCCCCATCAAAATACCAATCCAATTCTTCAAAGAGTTAGACAGAACAATTTGCAAATTCATCTGGAATAACAAAAAACCCAGGATAGCTAAAACTATCCTCAACAATAAAAAAGGACTTCAGGGGAATCACTATCCCTGAACTCAAGCAGTATTACAGAGCAATAGTGATAAAAAACTGCATGGTATTGGTACTGAGACAGACAGATAGACCAATGGAAGAGAACTGAAGACCCAGAAATGAACCAACACACCTATGGTCACTTGATTTTTTGACAAAGGAGCCAAAACCATCCAATGGAAAAAAAGATAGCATTTTCAGCAAATGGTGCTGGTTCAACTGGAGGTCAACATGTAGAAGAATGCAGATCGATCCATGCTTATCACCCTGTACAAAGCTTAAGTCCAAGTGGATCAAGGACCTCCACATCAAACCAGACACACTCAAACTAATAGAAGAAAAACTAGGAAGCATCTGGAACACATGGGCACTGGAAAAAAATTTCCTGAACAAAACACCAATGGCTTATGCTCTAAGATCAAGAATCGACAAATGGGATCTCATAATACTGCAAAGCTTTTGTAAGGCAAAGGACACTGTGGTTAGGACAAAACGGCAACCAACAGATTGGGAAAAGATCTTCACCAATCCTACAACAGATAGAGGCCTTATATCCAAAATATACAAAGAACTCAAGAAGTTAGACCGCAGGGAGACAAAAAACCCTATTAAAAAATGGGGTTCAGAGCTAAACAAAGAATTCATAGCTGAGGAATGCTGAATGGCTGAGAAACACCTAAAGAAATGTTCAACATCTTTAGTCATCAGGGAAATGCAAATCAAAACAACCCTGAGATTTCACCTCACACCAGTGAGAATGGCTAAGATCAAAAACTCAGGTGACAGCAAATGCTGGCGAGGATGCGGAGAAAGAGGAACACTCCACCATTGTTGGTGGGATTGCAGACTGGTACAACCATTCTGGAAATCAGTCTGGAGGTTCCTCAGAAAATTGGAAATTGAACTGCCTGAGGATCCAGCTATACCTCTCTTGGGCATATACCCAAAAGATGCCCCAACATATAAAAAAGACACGTGCTCCACTATGTTCATAGCAGCCTTATTTATAATAGCCAGAAGCTGGAAAGAACCCAGATGCCCTTCAACAGAGGAATGGATACAGAAAATGTGGTACATCTACACAATGGAATATTACTCAGCTATCAAAAACAATGACTTTATGAAATTCGTAGGCAAATGGTTGGAGCTGGAAAATATCATCCTGAGTGAGCTAACCCAATCACAGAAATACATACATGGTATGCACTCATTGATAAGTGGCTATTAGCCCAAATGCTTGAATTACCCTAGATGCCTGGAACAAATGAAACTCAAGACGGATGATCAAAATGTGAAGGCTTCACTCCTTCTTTAAAAGGGGAACAAGAATACCCTTGGCAGGGAAGAGAGAGGCAAAGATTAAAACAGAGACTGAAGGAACACCCATTCAGAGCCTGCCCCACATGTGGCCCATACATATACAGCCACCCAATTAGACAAGATGGATGAAGCAAAGAAGTGCAGTCCGACAGGAGCCGGATGTAGATCGCTCCTGAGAGACACAGCCAGAATACAGCAAATACATAGGCGAATGCCAGCAGCAAACCACTGAACTGAGAATAGGACCCCCGTTGAAGGAATCAGAGAAAGAACTGGAAGAGTTTGAAGGGGCTCGAGACCCCATATGTACAACAATGCCAAGCAACCAGAGCTTCCAGGGAGTAAGCCACTACCTAAAGACTATACATGGACTGACCCTGGACTCTGACCTCATAGGTAGCAATGAATATCCTAGTAAGAGCACCAGTGGAAGGGGAAGCCCTGGGTCCTGCTAAGACTGAACCCCCAGTGAACTAGACTGATGGGGGGAGGGCGGCAATGGGGGAAGGGGAACACCTATAAGGAAGGGGAAGGGTGAGGGGGATGTTTGCCCGGAAACCGGGAAAGGGAATAACACTCAAAATGTATATAAGAAATACTCAAGTTAATAAAAAAAAAAAAAAAAAAAAAGAAAAGAAAAGAAAAAAAAAAGAAGTAAAAAAAAAAAGAATTTTCATAGAAACATAAACTTGCAGGTGGGCACTTGCATTTAAACAAGGTAATAAATGGTTAAAATACCAAACAAATTGCATGAGAGCCATGTGCCAGAAGCTGGTTTCAAGGTCATAGGGTCCCAGGTAGCTTCTTCATGTACCCTTTATTTTAGTTAAGACTTCGTCCAGCTCTTATATGTGTGTGTAACACATACACACACACACACACACACACACACACACACACACACACGTACATGCATATATTCATTCTATAAGATATGCTCCTCTAGCGAACCCTGACTAGTATATAATTTGGTACCAGAGTGGTTCTAGAGTAACATAAGTATAAAAATGAATTTTTAAGTTTCTGGAATAGGCTTTCTAATTTGCTAGGACCTACAGTTACCAAATCTTACCTGGGAGCTCAGGGAGTACTGAAAGCCTGTGATGGAAACTGGTTTTACAAACTTGCTGAAACAAGTACATTTGATTATCTGCTTCACCAATCGTGGATGGCAACAAACTTGGAAGTTACTACGTATGTAAAACTTTTGACAGTTTGTGAAACAGTAAAGAAAACAATGATGTTGGACAGTTGCTTCTAGCGACTCTAGATAGACTGACAAAGGTAAAGAATGAGCTCCGATGCTGAAATTAACCAATGTCTAGCATCTCAGGATATGACAATGAGGGACATCAGTGAACTCAGTGATAAATGTGACTGGCTCCAAATGCACATCAACAGGTTGCTACCTGTGCCCTGGAAGAGAATCTTCTCTCCAGCAGCCATAGAGCTCAAGTTGCAGGAGATTAAACCGAAGCCCCATTATAGGGTTGGCAGAATTACAACAAAAATTCAAGCCCCAGCCTTGGAGGGTATTGGCAGTTAAAGTAAGGATATTTAATTGGTAAAGAATGGGATCCTACAATTCAGATGGAGACCGGTGAGAGGAGCCTATTGAAGCTGAGCTCTTTGAACCATCAGATGCTCAAGGGTTTATGTCAGTCGAGGAAGTAGCCTTTCTACTCTCAACAGAAAAATGTACTCAACCATCTTCTACTCAGGGTTTCTATATCTAGGACAAAACACCCCTCCATAGCACTGTTCATCATTGAAGGGAGCCAGGACAGGAATCAAAAGGACAGAAATCTGGGGTGAGAGGAGCTGATATAGAAACTGTGGAGGATTCTACTTAATGGCTTTTTCATCATGGCTTGCTCAGCCTTTTTTCTTATAGAACTCAGGACCACCAGCCGAGGAATGACACAACCTATAATGGGTGGGCCCTCCCCTCCCCCATCATTCTCAAAGGAAATGCCATGTAGACTTGCCTACAGCCCAGTTTTATGAAAGCAGTTTCTCTCTGTTCTATGACTCTATTTTCTGCTAAGTTGACATAAAATTAGCCGGTACACAGCCTCTAAGACATCACATTTCCCACCTTTGACTGAGAAAAATAATTCTTCTCTGTCTGTTAAAGCAGCAATGGCATTCCTTGAAGAACATTGCAGTCAGGAGAGTACTGATGCTCCCCAGGGTCAACCAATAGTTGCCTCTAGACCTAGTAAACTATAGTAAAGGCTACTCAGGGTCCTAGCAGAGAACTAGAAAGTGCAGTCCATGAGGAACTCTATTAATGAGTTTAATGAGTCTGCTAATTTATTCAAGCAGAAGTCAGGGCAATATGTGTAAGAATGGATTGTAAGGGTGTGGGATGATGGTAGAAGAAACATAAAACTGGATCAGGCTGTTTTAATAAACATATTAATATATGGACCCACTGAGTGAAGGTTCTAGGTTTAGTATGAAAGCTCACACAGTTAAAAAAGAAAAAGATGTTCAAGACTGAATGGTTGGCTGAAGTTATCAAAAGATAGCTCACTGAAAAGAAGTTGGAAATGTCAAGTATCCTTTGATTTAGTGTTGAAGAAGGGATTTTGGGCTCAGGGAAATTGTAATGTGGTATAAAACCTAATCCTCCACAATGCAAAGACCCAGAACACATACCTTTCACAAATCCTATCAGATGCAAATGATGAAGGACACCACACATTTGAAGAGCTTTGTTTTTGTCCTTTTCCTGGTGCCAGAACTAGGTTCAGAGACAACGCTGCTCAGTTGGGTGTAAATGGGCCCTGGAAAAGCAGCAGTGAATTGGCAAAGGCAAGGTGATTGCAATTATCTTAATGGGCAGCACCGACAAAGCAATGCGCATAATGTCAGGACCAAGAATGGACAGCACAAGCAAAGTGAATTTAATGGTGGCATGACTCACGGCAACCTTTGGTACTGGATAATCAATCCTGGTGTTTCCAGGCCTGAAATAGATGAGAAGCCTACTACATTTTTGTTTAATATTTATAAGCAGAAAATTTCTCAAGCAAATGAAAGAAAGGTTTCACTGGATAGCAAAGGGAATGTTGGCCCATGAACCAATCTCTAGACTTGAGCCAGTTTGCAAATACCAGAACTCCTTAAGGGCCATCTTAAAGGATTGTCAGGTTTACCAAAGGAAAGACCTTGATAAGATACTGAAGAGGTTTACTGTTAGCCTTCCTTCTAGTCCTTTCCCCAAAGGACTCACAGTCCTTTATGAGCATAATTGTACACTGGGGAAAATTCAATACAGTAGGTCCAATGGATCCCCAAACCAGATTACCAAGGCAAAAAAATTGTGTCCATTTTCCACAATGGAGGCAAGAAAGATTATGTCTGGAGATCCTTTAGGGCATCTCTTGGTGCTGTCATGTCCTGTGATTATAGTCACAGGGAAACTACAACAACCTAATCCCACATGATAACAAAGGACACGGATCCTTCAGGAATGAAGGGATGGGTCACTTCTCTAGGAAAGAAGTAAAGACCTGCTGAGATGCTTGCTGAAGATAGAAAAAATACTGAATGGGTAGTAGGGGCAGTTATATACCAGCTCAGGTCATGTGACCAGTTTTAGAAATTAGAATTATAATAGATATGTTTCTGTCATTGTTTGTTAAGAATGCATTTGTACAGAAATTCTTGTTTCCTTTCTTTAATTTTTTTATCATATAATGTAACATCAATTAAGAGAATATTAGTTGTTATCATATTTAAGTTTGGAAATACCAATTTGAATGCCTCTCTGGGGACATTTTCACCTATTCTAAAATTTATAATGCATATGAGGTTGTGCAAAAGAGAGTTATATCGTATTATGTATAATTATGACCTGGATAAACAATCAATGCACTTTGGTTATATGTGGGATAGTTATATCCTGTTAGGTTTAATTATGATCTGGTTATTTTTTCATTTGGAAATTAATCAAGTCATAAGGAGATATAATTGTGTGTCAAGTTGACAAGAAGTGGACCTGTGATGGCTATTTTTGATTGTCAATTTGACTAAAACTGAAGTTAACTAAAACCCAATCATTTAGGTAGAGACTTTGCCCTAATTAAGTCATTGAAAGTGGGAAAATCCCATTTAAATCTACCTCTTTTGAGATGGGGACTCACACCTTTAATCCAGATCTTTGAAGTAAGAAGACCCACTTTAATCTGGGCCACACCTTCTGCAGGCAGCCTAACATGGAAACTGGATATGGAAGAATGAAGCTTTTGTTCTTTGCCTAGTTTCTCTCCCTCTCATTGGTAAGTCCATTCATTCACTGGCATAGAGTCTACTTTGGGATTCTGGTGTATACTAAAGGTCAGCAGAGACATCTAGCCTTGTGGACTGAATAATACAGAATTCTTGAATCTTCAGTTGATAGGCAACAATTGTTGGACTAGCTAGAGTACAGACTGTAAACCACACTAACAAACTTCATATCTATATATGGAGATATAGATACATGCAGATATATAGGTATATGAATATATGTTTATTCTATAAGTTCTTATCCCCTAGAGAATCTTGACTGATATACCTCCTACAAGCTGTTATTCAAGGGGGAGGGAAGTAAAGATCCCAAAAGAACACAGGCCATTACCATTGCTCTTTGCTGCCGACCATAATTAGATGTTAAGTCTCTATTGCTTTAGACCTAATACACGTTGGATGCAAGACACAGAGCAATCTATCTTGAACTGATGGGGGAATTCTCCTGCCTGGCTAGCTTTCATGATACTGAAAGGCACTTTGCAGTCTGCTGGGAGAAAACAGGTCTTCTCCAGCACTGAACCCTGCATGCTACAGTACTGACCTTCCTAGAAAGATGTTCCCACTATAGCAGCTCGACTATGGTGTGAACAACCGCTCTCATGACTGGATTTGAGACCTGATCCATAGGAGTGAATTCATACCTGCTACTTTAAACATGGCTAAACCCATGGCTAGGGAAGTCATAGGCCCCAAGGTTCTTCTTAATATTGGTTTTCTAAATGTTCATGTTTTCAAACTACCTTCTAAATATTTATGTCTATATCCACAAGGCTCCCAGCTTTGACCAGAGAAGCTTCTTATTGCAGTAGATAGTGGTTAATGCAGAAATTTATAACAATTTCTGATGTAAAGAGCACGTGACGCTAATGCTCACCTACAGACAGGACCACTCTCAAGCCCTCCTTATGTAGACTCAGGGAACCTTGTGAGGGAAGAGGCAGACAGAGAGGAATGCCATGAAGCACTGCCCTCGGGGCATGGCACAGCGTTTGCACACACAAATATGGCAGCTGCTGTTACTGGTACAAAACCAAGCTTATTGAAACTCCATATGGAGTGGGGATGGGAATCCAAGGCCGCTATGGGAAGGTCCTTTGCAGGTGTGGTCACTAGTATGTTGTCTGTGTCCCAGGGGACATACTGGCATTGATAATTAGACTCAATTGGTTAAAAATAAATACATTGGCCAAATGAGGCAGTATACACTTTAATCCCAGCATTCAAAAGAGAGAGACAGGGCATCTCTGACTTCAAGCTCATCCAGGGAGACCCTGTCTAAGAGGAAAGAAAGAGAACAAAGGTAGGAAAGGAGGGGAAAAGAAAGAAAATGAAATAAAATGAAGATGTGGACTTGGGAGGGTGATTGGGAGGGAGATCTGATTAGAGTTGAAAAGAGAATAGGGTTTAGAAAGATATTTTATTCATATATACATATATAAATGGCCTTCACCCTATATCCCTTCCTAACTCCTCCTTTACCTCCTCATATCCCATAACCCTTTTAAACACTCCTGCTACTTTTAAGTTACATATATACAAATGATAAATGTACGTACTGTAGGACTCATTTATAAGGAGACTTTCCATTCATACATTCTGGCAGTAAACGATTAATATCTGATAAATAACTACAATAAAAATATGAGACTACAAAAAATATCTTTCCTTAGGATACCATTACTGGGGAAGCCCCTGGGAAGTAACCATCTAAAGAAAAATATGAACGATGGGAAGAGAAATGCTAGGAAGAAATCAGGATGTTTGTGTTACAGCTCACACAGGAGTTATGAACGGAGAAAAATGGCAGTTGACCAGCACAGAGGGGACAGTGAATTCAGTGGCGATCGTAAGAAGACATGAAGCTGCAGCTGTTGCTAATGGGTCCAAGTAAGCCTGGGTCACCGGTCTTACTGCATTTCAAATAAAATGCCATATTACTTGAAGGTTTTCAGCAATTTAGTGCTGAGTCACCACACCACAAACACATATCACACCACACATACACATACACAGACACACACACATACACACACGACAAACATATACAACCTATAAATATCACACCGCCACCCCCCACCATGTTTTGTTTTGGTTTTGGTTTTTTGGTTTTTTTTTTTTTTGCTTATTTGTTTGTTTGAATCAGAGTCTAGTTATATTCTCCATGAATTAGTGATGTAGCTTGGCTGGGTTTGAACTTGCAGCCCTGCCACCTTAGGCTTCTGAGTGCTGGGTTATGTGCTGTTTTGTCATACTCTTCTTTACAACTTACCTCCCCAAACCTATCTTGTTAAACAGACTCTGGTGGGAAGATGTGTGTAAGAGTGACATTAGTGAGTAACTAAATCAGGACGTTTTGTAGCACTCCAGAGGATGGAAGTCCGGGCTTGGATGTGGTCCTGAGAAAGATGAGTAGGAGCAGGAAATTCAGACTGGGTTGTGGACTGTGAGAGCTTTTAGAGCTTTTACATAGGAGTTGACAGGGATATGAGAGAGGTGAATCGAAAGTTGTCTTCAAGTTTGAGGTAAGGAATTGTCAGCTTCATTTCATGTATAACAAAACCCAGGGTCCCATAAGAATGGGTTACATATCAGTAGACAGCAGGTATAATTTAGCAAAGATCACATAACTAGACCATAGCATTCATTCACTGTGTGTTTTTTATTTGTTCAACAAATATATGTCAGGTACAGGGGAAATAAGAGTGATCAAGACAGTCCTGTCCCTGGTTGAATTTACAGTATGGGACAGAAATAATCCAGGCTTCCGTGGTCACACATAAAGAGAAAATTTCAATGCGTTGTGGTAGTTCTGAAAACCATGGGAAATTCTAGTCTGTGTACACTGAAGCTCACAGCACACCCAATAATGGCTGCCTGAACTTCAGGGGTTTGAAGAGAAAGTCAGGAGTTAGGGTTGTGCAGATCCTGTGGTCACACTTAGGGCCCCTGGTCTTTTGTTTAGGTTCTGGTCGCTCTGCTACATGCACCTCTAGAGTTTTCCTTTCATCTTTCTGCCCACATGCTGCATTGGTGGCCACTGTGCGAGTCTCAGTCAGAACTTATTGAATCCCTACTACTCATCATGGACTGTGATGGTCACCAAAAGCAGGAATGATACATCTCTGTGACAATTTGAATATAAAAGGCCCTCTGAACATTTGGCCCCAGGTTGTAGACATAAGGGGGCTGTGGCCTGACTAGTGGCAGAAGCTCACTGAGGGTGGCACTTGGAGCTAAGACCTGTTCTGTTCTCTACTTTCTCATCAGGATGTAACAAGCCATGCTCCATGTTCTGCTGCCATGAACTCCATCATAATGAACTATTCCCTCTGAAACATGAAATCATGATTAAAAAAAAATCCCTGCTTGTAAATCAACTCCAGCAGGCATTTTTGTTACAGTGATAAGAAAACTAGTACCCTCTTCCTTTACCAGGCTTTCTATGTTCAGATCCACAGGTAGCAGGAGGAAAGAGTGGCACTGGCCTGGCTAAAGCAGCTAAGACCACGCCACCCCGGGACACACTTCCTCCACCAAGGGCACACCTTCTAATAACACCCTGCTCTGTGGGCCGATGGGGGCTATTTCCATCCAAACCACTATACCTAAGGTGGCATAAAAGTCACTTCTGGTTCTCATGCCTCCACTTCCTGGGCACTAGGCTTAAGGACGTGTGCCACTTTGTCTCGTTTATTCAGTCCTGGGGTGGAGCAAGTGTCTCCTGCATGACAGGTCAATTCTACCAACCGAGTTACATTTGCAGCTCCAGAAGAAAGAATTCTAAGGCATGTGGAACAGAGAGAACTAAAAGTACAGCCTTTATTCCTAGCAAGGGATTGTGGTAAAACTCTGAGGGTTATACACTGGCATCACTCAGAGGGAGGGATGTCCCAGTTTTCTGCCATTAGCTGCCACTTCCTGCTTCTCTTGAGAACTGCCAGGTCTTCATCGTTCTCACTCTTTGGAGTGTGGGACATAGTGGTCTCTTTTACTCAGGGATGTAGGATCAAGGAGGGAAAGACACCCACACCATCTATACATCAAGGAGGCTCTGCTCTCTGCTCTTTGTTACCACTCAGCATCCTGGGATTCTCAATGCGTCCGTGTTTTGGCAGTTGACCAGGCAATCCACAGCCAATTTATCCACTGTTGTTCCTAATGACACAGGAGGGGACATTCTAAGAACATGCTATTTTTAACATAGTGGTGTTGATTGGAAAACAATAGTATTGTCCATTTCTGGGCTACCGTTGGTATACACAATAGGTTCATGGAGATAATTGACATGCCCATCACTCTTCCCTGCCTCCTTTCCCTTCATCTGCTGCTCTCTTCCCCCCACACCATGTCATGTATGTTCTGGAGGAAAGCACACCAGGCTGTTCAGGGGAATATGGGACAGGTTTCCTTTGTAGACAGACAGACATAGGAGGGTAAGGATGGAGCAAGGGAGCCACAGTAGTACCTTGCTAGTCGAGCAGGGGTGTGTGCATCCAAGTTCTGCACACCGGTCCTTGGCAGCAGAAACTCAGAAGGCGGTGGAAGGGTTGTAGACAAGATAAAACACTTGTGTTTAATTGCTTAGCGAGGGTCGGAAACAATTCTCTATTCAGCTTTGTCAAGTTAATTAGTTGGGAAAGAATGTGTTCAGCACATGAACGAGAAGCTGATTTCTATAAGCAATTAGGAGATGACCTTAATATTATTCACTTAAACAGTCACACCACAAAGCTGGGGAGACATTAAAGTTGGGGCTGAACAACTGAAAAACGTTGCAAACCTTTAAACTCTGGGGATGAAACCCTCATCTTCCTCTCTGTCATGCTGTTCCTGAGTCCCCAAACATTCATTCCCAAATGCTCAGTAATGACAGTGTCAGGCTGGATTGCCGAGGATGCTGGGAAAGGTTTAACCACCAAGCTTTCAGCCTCTTGTCCTTTCCCCAGCTAATACTGCACATGCTGTTTCCTGATGAATGGTTTACATGTCTTCCCCGTGCCAGGCCATAAACACGGTGCGGCCCAGTGTGTGTCCACCAAGGCAGCCTCTGTGCATTGTATCATGGGTTGCATGGATGGTGCTGAGGAAACCATACATGAGTAAATCAATGAGAAATGATTGCCTTTCCAAAGAGGAAAGAAAGACTGTGTCAGAGGTCGTAGCCAGGGTGATAATGAGCTGCAAAAGCCACAGTAAACACTGAGAACAGGAGCCACAATCGTTCAATTTTTCTATAAAATTGAACGCCAAGTTTGAAATGGAAATGAATCACCAAATGCAGGTTTCTCTGATTCTCTTCATGTTGATTAAATAAGCAGGGCCAATATTTATTAAGCGCATGGCACCTGCCAAGCAGTGTGACACAGCATTCACATACATCCTGCTGTTTGTAACATGAGCTGCCTGCCTCCACTGGCCCTCCAGGCGGCCCTCCATACCTGACCATCAAGCCTGGTGCTGAGATCCTCACCTGTATAGACTGCACAGATCTTCTTGGATGGATCCAATGAGTAGGAGGTACCAGTGGAAGGCAGAGAGAAAGATAACAGTGAGGGTTCTCTTTGGTCCACAGGCTCCCTCCAAGGCAAGTCACCATGAGGGAGCTGGATGTGTCTGTCTTCCTGTAACCTGCAACCTCTCCAAACATCTGTATTCTGTGCTGTCAGATCCACTCCCTCCCCTTCTGGGACTTGCAGTTGACACCAGCTCCTGTCACATTCCAGCATCATTTGTCATGTCTTCTGGGTTTCTTCCAGTTGTTTTTCTTAAGACTAGGTTTCTTGTAGTCCAAGGAAACCTCTATAATTAAGCACAACCTTCAATTCCTGATCCGTCGGCCTCTACCTCCTCCAGGGTGCCGGAATTATAGGCATGGGCCACCACTCCCAGTTTATGTTGTGCTGAATTTAGAACCCAGGCCTTCACTCATGCCAGACAAGCACTCTACCAGCCTGCCTGATTCCCCTCCCCATTCTCCTCCCCACACTTCCCTGGGGTGGGGGGAGCCCTCACATTTACATATTAAATGAAGAACATTAAGTCTTAGACACAGAAGCATTTCAAGGTCACATCAGCCGTGACAGCAGAGCCTCAATCTGCCTGACTGTAGTGCCAACATGCCCTTCTGCTATGTCCACAGGAAGATGTGGGGGGGAAGACTAGTGCTCCAGGATCCAGCAGTAACTCAAGGAAAATCCAACTGGAAGAATGTCTGGTGGAGGCAAGAACAGAATTCTTTCACAACTCTGCGTCCACAGATGAGCACTTAGTGTTTGGCTCCGTGGGGTGGTGGTGGTTCACTGAGAGTTCAAAGCCCATCACTGACCCAGGTGGGCGAATAAGTATCACAGTCTTTGATTCCTCCAAATGCCTGCTACAAGACCACAGATGCATGGGGGTGTGATCAAGAGCCTGGAGTCGATTCACTCTTGGAAAGAGTCTATAAATATGCATGCTGGGTACCATGACTCACTTGGGCTTGTTTGGTTGGTCTTAGTTTGACTGACTCAGACTTATTGGCAAGTACCCATGAGATCAGAGTAGAACCAAACAATTGCCAGAAGTTGGAAGGAAACAAGATATGTTCTGTCTAACTTTATTCTGAAAACTTTTTCTAAGTTTAGAAAGACACTAAGACACCGGGGTGTGGGGGGGAGCTAGTTGTAAATGAGCTTGCTTGAAGAGTAATAAGGATCTGAGATATGGAATATGTTTTAGAATTTGCCTCACAATTTATTACACCACAGTTCTGCTCAAATGTTCTCACTCCATTCCACATCAGCAAACAAGGGATCGTGACTGAATGGGACATGTAGGCATGTCCTGGACTGGACAAAAGCAGCCTGTGCACCACTGTTGTATTTTCCTCTTGGATGCTCTAGTCTCTTGACAAAGGTTACAGCCAAGTCTCAGAGGTCAACAATTGTCATTGGAAAATGTGGCCTTTTGGTTGTGTAGGAAGGTCTTGTTGACAGGTTTATAAGCTGAGTTTCGCTGCAGTAGCAGTACAAAGCCATCTGTTATCTCTTACATCCCAAACCATGTGTCTGCCTAAATACTCTTTACCATTCCTCTCTGTCCAGTGGTTTATCCCAGAATCTGCAGGACCACGGACGCGGATCTGATCCTGTCAGAGTGCTTCTCTGTGGTGTAGGTGTTTGGAACTTAGACGTCCTTTTGGCATGGTGGTCTACTAAGATGTAGAGTTTGGATGGTGTCGATGTCTCTTTACACCAGGGAAGTGAAGACCATAGACTGGGCAGAGAGTTTTAAATGAAAGCCATCCCAGGATAGCACTGACAGAGAGAATGGAAAATTTTAAATTAAACGGAAGCCCAGGTGTGCATTGGTTTGGTTTTCCAGGAGCACCCAGGCTCTCCAGTTTTCTGAAACCCACTGTATCCTTGTAACCAAGAGTCCACACTCAAGTCATTAATCATCATCTATCCACTTACCATTATTTTGAAAATTGGTGCCCACTCACTTTTATTCCACATCACTTCTGCTTTGATTTTGCCCACTTATAAAATGTGAGGAGTCTTTTTTTTTTTAGAAAAATCTTTTTGAAAGCAAATTATGTGCAAATGACATTGTCCAGAGGCTGGCACATAAAGCTTCTCGACCGTGGACTTGCAGTGCTTCTGTCTGTATTATGCACCATGCTAAGTGGATTCTTCATCTCCCTGCTTTCCCTTCTGGGTGAATGGTTTCCACCTCCTTCCTCACTGCACTGTGCCTTCCAGCTGGTCCAGTTTATTTGTGGGATGGGGAAACACTGGAATCTGGGAGGAGAACCATTTTTAAAGCAACGGATCCCACTCAACAACAACGACAACAACAACAACACCAACACCACCACCACCACCAACAACAGATCCTAGTACAATCAAACCCGAGCACGGCCCCTGTAATCAGTAGCCAACTGTAGGGCACATTTCAACTGTTCCGCCTGACCCTCTGGAATGTCTGGATACACGGAAGTGTACTATCCAGTAAACTTGACTGCCACAAAGTGGCATCCTGTCCCTCTCTTCCTGGCTCAAGCCCTGACGGTTTTTATCACACCATCCTTTTCTTTTTATATTAAATCTACATATCCAAAAGCTATCACGCATACCCCAAACTGTATGAAAACGGATTATTTCTAATTTCACATCAAAGAACGTGAGCCAAGGTGAGGTTTTAAAATCTAATGAACTAATGAACTAATAATGAACTAATGAACTAATGAACTAATGAACTGTTATTGACTGACTCCCTGACCTTAGTTCCCAGAATTAATATACTGAATTTTTCTCGATTGTTTGGGAATCTCCCATATTGAGTTCTTTCCTCCTATAGCCAATGGTGATTCTCTCTGGGACCCCTCCTTAAACACAAGAGGAGTCAGCATAGACAGCGGGACATGTGCATATCTAATAACGCACACAGTAGGCAGCTGTGCTTGTACAAGGAATAAATACTGTTTTGTAGCTACAATATTAGGCAATGGTTCATTCAATTTTTAAATCATAGCTTTTATTTCACAGGCAAAACCAGAACTTTAAAGAGGTTGAAAGGCTTCTCTGGGGTCATACCTAGAGCCTGTCAGAAGCAGAACTCAAGCATGGGTCATGATTTAATAAACATCTACTTGCCACTTATCATTATTGCCTTGTTTAGCATTCAGGACACACGAACAATGAGTATTCTGTAATGCTGTCGTGAGCCATAAAAAAGGAGGCCAAGAAAATAAAGCAACAATCATCACATAGCAGTTTATACTCACCTGAAATTGTTTATTAAGCGTATGCTTTTAGTTGTGTTAAATTTGTTTATGTTTATTTATCACTGTATGTACATATATTAAAGTTCCCATTTAGACTCCTGTGAATGTTATGAGATAGTTTACACTTTAATAATAAAAAATTTAACTGAAGGTTAAGTCACTTTCCAAGGTTACAGTTCAGAGAAACAACCAAAGTAGGGTTGGACCTCCACAACTCAAGTGCAGAGCCTGAATGTTTACCCAACTACCTCCAATGTATTAGAGGATGCCGGAGGAATTGGGCAGACCAAACAAGGGTGACAATATTTGACAAATGTGGTTTGACAAATGAACACTGTATTGATGGAAAATGGCAGGTGCATTAGATGGGAGGTGAGTGGACATTCTTGTGGGCTATGAGGCTTTAGGTGAGTTTGAGAAGGTGAAGAGGCCATGCTCGTTTTGGGAGGGGTCATCTGAGAAGAAACCCCAGAAGCAGAAGAGGCATCATATGAACAGAGGAGTAAGAATGATCGTTACACAATCAAGCGTTTCCATTGGATCTTTGGGTGTTTGTCAAATAGCAGGCAGTGGGGCTGTGAGAAGTTGGAACCTGAAGGCCTTTGGAGTAAACCTAACTTGACCCTTTCATCTGGAACTACAGGCTCTCCATGACCCTCTCTACTGTCTTTCTGGTGCAATAGCCATAAGGCTTTACTCAAGCACTTTGGGTCTTCTGCGCCTGCATCCCCCTGCAGAGCAGCAGATAAATGCCTAAAACACACGATTCTGACCAGCTAATAGACTGCGCAAGACTACACTGAGGTGATAACACATTAGACTGTCAGATAAATTTACACAGTGACTTCATTCCAAACAGGTATAAGGGAATGTCATTTTGAATTATTTGTAAAGGGGAACTGTTTTTAATTTTTCCTTAATTGTGAACTCTCTTTTAAAGTCTTAGCAGCCAGGTCTTTTCTCAGACTTAGGTTACATTTGTTGTAAGCACAAATTATGTGTCTAAATACTTTCATTTGATAAGCTTGGGAATCTTCAGAGTAACCCCAAAGTAGTTGAATGTCCTCTGCCTTACACATCAGGAAGCTGGGGTGCAGTCATTATAACCTTCACTCATAAATAAATAGATCTGCCTTTTTTTTAGTGGTAATATTTGCTAAGCTACATAAAAGAGATGTTTTAAAAGATCATTTTCTCTATATAAAAATTTTAATCACATGATAATCTGAATTGATATTGAGACCTCATTGATGTAAGTCCATATTCTAATGAAATGTGGTTTTAAGACATAAGAAGTAGAAACAGACTAGGACTTTATTTTTTATTTATGATTTAACTTTCTTATTATTTCCTTTTTAAAAATGATTTTAAGTGAAGTTAGACCTCCTTCTCCTCCCTCCAGCTCATCCCAGCTATTCTCCCTCTCATAATCCCCCCACTCACAAGCTGATGGCCTCTTTTTCTTTTACCATCATGGTTACAAACATATATTAGTATGTGTATATGTATACACAATTACATATAAATGCAAAAGGATGAGTCCATGTTTGTTGGTAGTGTATATATGATTTTAAGGCTGAACATTTTGCACTGAACAACCAATTGTGGGCTCCTTCCCTGGAGAGGATAACTCTTCCTCACAGAGGCATTTGCTATCTGTCCTTGTTGTCTAGGGGTGGGACTCCAAGAACATTTCTCCCTTCCACATTAGCACCCCGGCTGATGCGCCCGGTTCAGCTCATTCTTGTGTAGTCTTTCTAGGAGGAGTTTCATCTGGAGTCCCAGGTGTCCCGGCTCTTTTATGCCTTCTGCTCCCCCTTCATCGTGTTCCCTGAGCCATAGATGAAGGAGATACGATGTAGCCACGTCCATTATAGCTGGAGTCCTCTTGGTCTGTTGATCTCTACATTGTATCCAGTATGACCTTCTAAGAAACAAACTTTAAAGTAAAACAAATGAATGTTAATTAATATGTAAATCTTGCAGATAAATATTAACAATCATGATGTCTACTGATTTATATTTGTATTACCTCTTCCTTTTTGATATTATACAAGAATCAATAGACAAATGGATAAACACATTACAATGGAAAAGCATTACATGCACAGAGTATCCAAACAGTTACATTTTTTCTAATACGTAAAATACTAGTGTGATTCTATTTATGCAGAATTGGAGGGATACAAACACATGCAATTAGGGAAACAAAGCATGTGAGCATTTGTCTGGTCGTTGGGTGATGTGCCGGGACCAACACGGGACAGAGGCCTTATAAATAAGCACTGAAGAAAAGTTTGATCTGATGTATGCTCATAACCACAAGTGTCTGGAATCTTTTCACTAGTACACACATGTTAAAAATTTCAAATCATAAACTTTCAACAACTTTGTATGCTAACTATATCTCAATAGAACCACTTGGACAAGAGAGTTTTAATTTTCATGTTTCTTGTTCGTTTATATAGCTCTGTCCCAAACAAAGAAGCTACTGGGAGCTATTGATGATGTTGGTGATGTTGATAATGATGATGGTGGTGGAGATTACAGTGTTGGTGGTAATGGTATTAGTTGTGATGGTGGTGGTAACAGCGGTAATAAAATAAGAATATTGATGGCCTTACTACACATGCACCAGATGCCTCCTAAGCAGTTAAAGGAATAACTATACTTATCTTTTGGAGAATTCCCAAAGGAGTCCTTAGTATTCCTGCTCTTCTGATGAAGAGAGTGAGGTTAAGAAGCACTGGAATTGCAAAATTTAATCATGAGAAACTGTTTAAGCTATAGCTAGAGGCTTCTGAAACAGAACATCAGCCTCTTTTGGATTCCAGCCTTCACCTTTGGTCCTACTCATTGCACCTCCTCTTGCAGAATCAGGTAAGGATCTCGGGAGCCTGAGTCACCATGGCAACTAGCCTTCACTTTGCTCCCAAGGAAGGGAAAAGCAAAAGTCAAACAGAGGCTTCCCCTAGAACATTCTGTGGTCAAACACAAGGACCAGTGTAGTTGAGCTCTGCATCCTCTGGTAAGCAGGGTGAATCACTCCTGGAATTGAAACTGGGAAGCAGGCCAGGCTCCGGAATAGGTGAGATCAATGGCACTTTGGGGCAGTCTTTGGGTCATTTTGAAAATTAATCCTTTTTTCCTGCAGAATCTGAGTTTACAAATGAGAAGATTTGAAATTGGAGAGGAGAAACAAGTTGGAGTTCTCTGTAAGTGACCACATTACTGCAATAGCTTTTAGGCTGACTCCATCCTGCTCATTTCTATAGCCCACCCTTTGGCAAAGTCCTATCTGTTTAAAGACTATTAGTTACAAAAAGCAAGTAGATTTGTGTATCAAATTCCTTCAAGATAAACCCTTCATCTTTCAGAGAAGATACAGGATGTTCTAAGGGGAGGTGAGCTATGCTATTCTGCAGGGAAGCGTCATAGGCATGGGTAGCAAAAAATCCAGAGGTTTCAGGAAGTCCAAGAAACTGACCAGAATCACTCTGACCCTCCTTCTCCAAGTGTATGTATATAAACAGTAGAAACTGCCGAGAGATACCCAGAAATACTGAGGAGAGGAGATAAACCAGCAAAAGTGCCTGGAAGAAACATTACCCAACCTGTTCAGCTATCTACAGCTTTTGACTGTGGTGGTGTCCTTGGTTTGATATGTTGTCATTCCCTATCTAGAGTTAGTAGATATTTGCTTATGTCTCCCCAGGAACAGTACCACACAACAGACTTCAAGATATCAGAGGTATAGCCAACCACGTAACCATATCTATAGTGTCTAACACTGAGCCTGAACCATGGTGGAAAGCTTGCTGATAATTAAGTGACTAACTGATGGCACCTAAAGAATTAATTATTTGTTTGGGGTGAACTTCTTTCTTTTTCCATACCTTTGATAAATCAAAACAGTGTTTTGACTTCTGTAGATGACAGTTAAGTGGAGATATTGAATGACATATGTTATGTGAATATGTTATGTAAGTTATATGAATACAAAGAAAGAACATTCCAGTCAGAAGTCAGAGAGGGTTCTGAGGTAAGAGGGACAGCCGGAGCCCTCTATGGTTAAAGAGAATAGAGATTGCTCAGAAGAGGGGGGCAGGGCATGGAGATGATCTAAAAGAGGAAGAGCTGGCTCTTGCAGAAAGGAGTGGAGTCGAGCTCTTATTCAAAGTATAGTGTGAAGTCCTTGGAAAGCATTAAGGAGAAGTGGAATAGGCTAATGTGCCATTCACTCTGTGTTCTCAGTGCCTGGTTCTAACAGGTGCTCAGATAATGTATCCTTTTAATGTTTAAAAGCCTTTTAAACAATGAAGAGTTTCAGAAATGGGAGCCATCATCATTTGGAGGAGGAGAAGACATTGCTCCAGTACCATTCTCCTAGATCTCAGTGCTATTACCCACTTCTGGGTCACTAGGGGTGAAAATCTTGAGACATCAAGTTGTATAGTGACTCATGTCTATTCAAGTAACTTCAAACTACATCAAAATGCATGATGGTAAAGGCTCTGGCCAGCTACTCCAGGAAAGGTTTCCTTGAAGGACTCTCTTGTCCGCAGGAGGCAGAGCAGCAGGTTGGAGGTGGGAAAGGTGATGGATTTTTCATGAGCTGTAATATCTGGGTCATGGGACTCTGGTATGGAGGAGGCAAGTTCTGAGGAGATCCTAGTTTCTGCACTGACCCTGTCCACACATCGCCTTTCTTATTGCAGTCATGTGTAGGCTCAGATGGCCAGAGCTGTTGGTTGCTATGCAAGATGTAAGTGCTAGAGAGATGAGAAACGGGTTGCGTATGTGACTCAGTAACAGCTCACATGCTCAGCATGAAGAAGGGCCTAGGCTCAAGCCTCAGCACCTCAAGTAAAATGAAAAGAGAAAGGACTGAGAGACAAGGAACAATGGAAACAGTGACCTCCAGCTTGGATTTAATGCAATGCTCTGACCACAGAGCTAGGCAGCATTAGAGACTCACGAAGAGGGGCTGGAGAGAGAGTTCAGCAGTTAAGGACACTGGCTGCTCTTTCAGAGGTCCTGGGTTCAATTCCCAGCACCTAGATGTAGCTCAGTACAATGTGTAATTAGAGCCCCAGGGAAATTGACGCCACTTCTGGCCTTTCCAGCACTGCACGCATGTAGTGCACAGACACATGTATGCAGGCAAAACACCCACACATATACATTTTTAAAACTTTACTTCATGAATAAATTACTTCTGGTTCATCAGTAAGACAGTTCCTTCTTGGTCCATGTTCAGTGTAGAGTTCTGAGGTCTCAGCTATAGGATTAGTCAGTAGCCTTCCACCAAAAGCTCTCGGGGGGAACCCAAAAGATAGATGGGGACACCCCAGCCCATCTGGGGACTGGAGAGATTAGTCAGTGGGTGAGAATGCTTGCTGCACAAGCATGAGGATCTGAGCTCAAATCCCTAGCACCCTTATAAAAAAGCAAGCATGTCCAGCCTTCACACTGTGAAAGGCAGAAGACTGCTAGGGCTTGCTTGGCCTCAGCCTGTCTCAGGTTCAATGAAAATCCATGTCTCAAGGATAGAAGGCATAGGATGAGAGAGCAGAACATCTAGTGTCCTACCTACACCAGCCTCTGCCACACATAGGCACAAACACTTGTATACACATGCCCACATCCCCAATATACCACCATGTAAGTCACACACACACACACACACACACACACACACACACACACACACACACACACCACACAAGCACACGTGCTCGTTCATGCTTGTGCACAGAGAGAAAGAGTTTCTAGTATCCGAATTGCCTATTAGCAAACACCAAATCTGCCTAAACCTTTCTTCATTTTGGAAAAAAATGAAGAAAAACAAAATAATGATGATGATGATGATGATGATGATGATGATGATGATAGAACAATGGCCTACAGGATAATAACTTAAAACCATGAATGAAATGAAACATGAAAAGTGCTACATTTTTAAAAACACATCAAAAGTGCCATGCCAACAGTTTTTAGAAGATTTACTAAAAAGTAAAGAAATGTCTAAATTTCATCTGGTGTGCTACTAATAAAATTCAAAGAAGCACTAACTTCTTAGGAAATAATTAAATAAGGTGAGGTGCAATCATACAGTAGAATATCATGCAGTCATTAAAGCCTTTGTTTTAAAAAACTAAATCCTGACATGAAAAGTGCTTGCAGTAGAGTAATGTTTTAAAACAGGGATTTAACAGCCATGTGCACTCCAGACTGCATATTGTAAAGTCTTAACGTGGGCATGAATTTCACAGCAGCCTTATTATTAAAGGCATAACCCCTCCAACCAAAGTCACATTTTCTTCAGAGTGTGTGTGTGTGTGTGTGTATGTGTGTGTGTGTGTCTGTGTCTGTGTGTCTGTGTGTGCACTCGCAAATGTTGATTAGTACACAGACTGTCCAGACTGTCTTACATGAACCTCTGGGCATGGTCCTTTGCAAAGAAAGTCAGTCTTCCAAGGCTACCATGTCTGATTCCCGAATGCACTAAGCCTTGTAAAATGACATATTGATAAATTACAATTACTTATATACATTTATATATTTATAGGGATATGGAGTGATGTTATAAATTTTGAATACAATGTTACTAGCACCTTAAATATTTAAACATTTTTGAAATTAGAAATTTGAAAACTGCTCTCAGTGATTTGGGAATGCACCCTGCTGCACGGTTAGCCATTTCCCCACATTTTACAGTGGTTCTAAAAAGATACTCTGTCTATCCAACCAATGTCTTTTCCCTTTGAACTACTAAAACTACACTGAAAAATAATCCCACTGAATGGTCACTAGTGCTACGGACAGACTGAAAGGCCTAGCGGGGGAGCAGTGCGCGCAGCGTCCTGCACGGTGCTGCCCCCGTTCCATTTGTGGCGGCTGTATCGGTGTGTATGTTGGTTTGCAGAGGTCTACACACACGCGTGCAAATAAGATGGACAACATCAACGTCCACGGTTTGAGAGTCTGCCACAGTTACAGAAGTCGGTACTGTGGAGGAGCTAGGCATGTACAAGGACTTTTGGCTATTTTCAAGATTTTAAAGATTCGTTTATGTTTGTTTTTAGGTGTCTGAGTGTTTGCCTCATGTCGGAATGACATGTATGACGAGTGTCCACGGAGAAGAGAATCTCCCGCACCTGGACCTGTGAGTGCTGTGAGCTACTCAGTGGGTTCAGTGAGTGCCTTTAACGACTGAGTAATCCTGCAGTCCTGTTTTCGGTTCTTATTAGAATATGTCAAGTCTACATAACGAGGAGTTTCAATCATGAAAATTCGCAACTTGCGTCCTTGGCTCCTGCCCATCTGTCCTGCTCTGGCTCTCATTCCTTCTGGTCTTCATGTTCTTTCCCCAGCTAGTCTGTCTTCTACAGCTACTCTTCTTCTGAAGGCCAGTGAGTGCAATTGGGGTTACAACAGCCTCCTGAGAATACATAATAATGATATAAAAAGGGGGGGGTCTTCCTACTAAGTAAAACCCAATTTTGTTTCAGAAACACAAATTCGGTTAAAAGAAAACACTTCATTATGTTAACAATTTTTTGTTAACAGAATGATTGTCGTTTTTACTCCCCTGCACTCTTTTGTTTCCTGCATAGGCATGCTATTTTTAAAACCTGAGAGGTATTTATGAATATGATTGAAAAAAAATCTAATGGATGAAAATAATAATTGAGGCTAAAGAAGATGAAATAAAGATCATAAAATCAAAACCATTTGCAGACAGGGATCGAGACCCAGGACAGACAGACAAGGAACTGCTCACATGAGGTATGGAAATGAAACAAAAGATGTGTGTAAGGTCCTGTAAAATCATGTTGTAACAACAGGGCAGAGGACATCATGGACACTGCACCAGCAGTGTATAGGTGACCTTGCCCAGAATGCAGAGTCCAAGAACAAAGACAGGAAATAATAAGCAGAGAAATGAAAAGCTGTGTAGAGCCAGATATAGAGTTTCAACACACCACCGGCCGGGGTTTTGAGAAAGCAATCCTGAAAAATAGCACCAAAGCAATCATCAGAGTGGCAAAGTGGCAGGGCCTCCCAGGTTTCTAGACGGCCTGAATCTGAATAGATACAATAGATATTGCTTGCTAGACAACGGCTCCCGCGGGTTTAGAATTTCAAAGATTAATTCAACATTTTTCTGTGTGTATTCTGGTATAAAATAGAACAAAGGGAAACACCGCATTTTTGCCTGGAAAGAGTGAAACAGCAAATTGTTCTCAAGCTTGTGGTCTGTAACGGGCCGTTTTGAAGAAGACAGCATACAACACCACAGCACCCACAAAACTCCAAGGCACAGACTTAGGTCATCAACGCTCATCGCTAACTAAAGCCAAGTGCAACTGGAATGAGTAAAGCTCCTGGGCACCCTTTGTGAGCATCCCTGGCCGGGAGCCACAGCTCAGACAGAGACTTGTCACCATTTTGGTGAGAGGAGGGGCTTAGCGTTCTTAGACATGCTTAACCCTGCTAGCACAGCGGACAAAAAAGAACTAAGTTGAGAAGGATGGAAACGTGAAGGACATTCTGAAGGTGGTGTGCTGAAAATCAATGGACTATAGTGTCCTCTGTATTTGAAATAAAACAATTAGAAAAATTTAATTCCATTCACAATGTTGACAAAGTAGAAATTAAACTGTCAAACTTAGGAGGAAGAACACACAGATAAACGAGGCAATCCTAGCACAGAGTTTCATATGAAGCCTGAAAGGGCTCAGGGGCTATTGTTTTGAAGGCTTCTGCTTGGGGGATGAGGGGAGCGGGAGATTGGCTTCAAGGCAGTGTTTCCCAGCGTGCCCTGAGGCCTTGGGCTTGATTGCTCCCCTGTTAAAAGCAAAGTTCCTTCCCCTAAATTAACTAATGCACTTCATTCAATGTCAGTTGGGATTCTGAGATTGTTCAAGACGGAAGTAACCAGTTCTAAAGATCATTTAGAAACATAGGACTGACCAAGAGATTTGAGGGAACATAGAATATGAGGATTTTTATAATTTCAACGCTATATCAAGTCAAATTGAATCCTAGCAGACAAGTTGAGGAAGAAACAGAAGATGAAAAAATTAGCAATGAAGAAAAAGAGACATGCTGCTGGACCATGAACTAAACAAACCTAATCCAGTCAAGTCAAAATATTAAATGCGAACGTATAAAGTCACCAAGCGAGCAGGTAAAGCTTTTGTGTATGGAATGGAAAGAATTTCTCAGTGATGGAAGAAATGAGGAAGCCAACTCTCACGACTTTAAACTACAGAGGAATAACCAGACAGGTTATCGCAAGCATCAGATGCAAGTTAATGTATTTAGCAAACATTCTAAAATTCAGTAGAAATAAATAGGCCTGAAGGGACAACTAGGATAAAGGGAAGCCCAAGGGACAAATTGACAATACTATTCTGGTAAACAAACTTGGAAAAGAAGGCTCTTCCCATCCCCCTGTGAAATAAATAGAGGCAAAGTCCTAAAGTGATCTTCCAGGACACTGGTTTATGTGACACGGCAGGGTCATTGGCCTCAGTGAGAGCAGTGAGGAGAATCATAACAAACCACAGACTGCAACTTGCTTGCAGGGAATAGGTTTTGATGCTTTGAAAATATCCCACCTCCTATACCAAGGTATTTTTCTGGAAACATATTTTTGAAAAGTAGTTCATTTCCCAGGGCTCCCCCTCTGAGGCTCAGAGAACATCAAAAAAAGGGTGAGGTTGAAAGGAGACTGTGGGAGCTGAGGGGTGGGGAAGCATGCAATGGGATGGGGTCAGGTGGATGCCGTGAGGCCATTGCAGTCATCAAGATACAGGAGCTGCAGCTGCATGCACAGAGTCTGGGGGAAAATAAAGGCATGGAGACATGTGAGGGGAGGAGGGAGCTAGTGTCTGTGGGAGAGGAGAGATGGCAGTGGGGCATGTGACACCTCGCTTTGTCAACTTGACAGTCGAGAATCACCTGGGAAGGCAGCCTCAGTGAGGAACTGTCTCCATGGGTTGGCCTGTGTGCATGGCTGTGAGGGATTGACTGTCTTAACTGAGGTGACTGATGGGGGAGACCCAGCACACCATGAGCAGCGCCTTTCCCTAGGCAGGCACTTCTAAATTGTCTAAGAATGAAGAAATCAAGCTAAGTGTGAGCGAACTGTCAAGTGAGCCTCCACTGCTCTTTGACCCTGACTGTGGGTCTGATGTGACTGGCCATTTTAAATCTTCACGCCTTGTCTTCAGTGTAAACATGGACCATGACATGGAACTATAAGCTGAACTATAAACCTTTTCTCCTTCAACTTGCTTGCTGTGGGTGTGTTTTGTCACAAAGGCATAAATGACACTAGAACAAGTTGATTGTGACCATGATGTCTTGTTTACAAGTGAAATATGGAGGCAGCAGTACTGCCTGTTCAAAGGAGACTGCTCTCAGGAAGGTGGGAGACAGCCGACAAGAGCAGGCCTGCCTCAGGGCACTAGGGAGACAACACTATTTGGGCAATCTTGCCTTCCTTTGCTTGCCCTCAGCCTTTGGTTAAAGACTTAGCTTGCAAGGGTTACTTTTCTTGTAACAAAGTACCCGAGAAGCAGCAGCTTAGGGAGGAAGGTGAATCTACTTGCTTGCATTTTGAGGGGCCACCGTCCTTCATGGTGGAGAAAGCAGGATGGCACAGTCATGGAGTGTTGGTCACATCCTACATGCAGTCAGACAGTGGAGAAAGATGGGTGTCTTTCCTTTTCCTTTCTATTTTGTCCAGGACTGCAGCCAACAAGAGAGTGTTCTCAGGCCCTGGGTGACTCTTCCCTCCCTCCTTAAACATTTCTGGGAGCATTCTCATAGATACACCCTGAGTGGGTTTCCATGGCGATTTAAAACCCAGTCAAGTTGACAGCCAAGATCATTTATCACAGTATTGCTGCTTTGTTCTCTAGAAATAGAGATGGGTGGGCAGAGGTCTGGCCCACAGTACTGCCAGGAGTTTTGAGTGTAAGCCTGTCAAATCTAGGCCTGGTGTCTAGGGACTCTCCTCCCCATAGAAAGCACACCTCCAAACTAGTAGCTAGCTAGTAGCTATTCCAACAGCTGGATTCCCATTGTTTTAACCCCCTGCCTAGCCTCAGCCTACTCCAGAGTTAGGTAGGAATATGAGAGATGCTATTTGTCAGCCATACTCAGGCTCCAGCTCAGTGTCTCCAACAACCACCTGCCCCAGACAGGAAGACAGCACAGCTCTGGCAAGCAAAAGGCTTGACTAAATCAGTGTTGGTTCAGCTGTGGAGCGCAGCCACGAATAGACACTAAAAGCAGTGTTCTCTTCAAACGCATAAAGTGTGCATTGTCTAAGATCAAATGGGAGAAAGCATGTCATAAAATACTATTAAATAAATATGAATTTGTACCTCAGAGGGGCTAGATGAGAAAGACTGGCCTTTTTCTCTGCATACAGTAATAGGGGATTCTTTCTTTTTGATTTTATATTACATAACTTCTCCACAATATATTTGTACTGTTTTTATAGTCAGACCAAAAAAAAAAAAAAAAAAAAAACCCTATGTTATTTTTGCAGGAAGCAGAATCTCAGAGGTCACAGTGACCTTGTGCTGTCTGTCCTCTGTGCATCTGGAGAAATGAGCTCTTTGATTTTGGCCCAGGGCACTTTGAACATATGAGCACAAACCCACGAAAGGTTTATTCTAAGCAATTCAACATGATTACTCTCAGTGTGATGATTTTCAGACCTTTTGTCCTTGCACAAGGTCAGTCCATCCATACACCTGCCCACTCATACAAAGTGCAGTCACCAAGAAGATGTGCCTGCCTGGAACTGTTCTGAGCGTGGCATCCGTCCGCAGCCTTGACCAAGCCAAGTCTCAAGTGGAAAAGTGTTCCATCACAGGAAAGCAGAAATGTAAGCAAGCAGCTGTGGAACAGGACATGGGTATTTGAGGTGTTCACCCAGTCCAGGGGTACACAGAAGAACCAGAGTAAGGTCACTCTCCGATATCCTCAGAGGGAGATACCACTTGATCTTGGCCATGAAAGATAAAGATCTGGGTTGGTGGAACAGGTGGGCAGGACATTCCAGAAGAGGTAGAGGAATGCAAAGAGGGATGGGGCATATTACTATTAGGTACCCTAAGAATTGAATGGCATAGGAGGATGGACTAGCTAGAATTCTTTGATCATAAATCACAAAAGTTGATTCTAACCTGAGCATGGAGCTCAGGAGAGCTCCAGGAGAACTGAGGAAATAGGTAGGTTTCAAGTACAGCTTCAGGGAGCTGAATGGGTCCCCCCACATCTGGAGCTGCCACAAGTGAGCTACCTGTTCTTAGCCCATGTTTTACTGAAAGGTCAGTTATAAATAGGGGGTTATATAGCTGACTTTTGGATTGAGGAAGGGCTGCATTTTGATTGACAGTAGATAGCATGGGTAAAACCTTCCTATTTCAAACCAAACTTGACCCCCTTGACTCAAAACAAGGTTCTCAACCAGGAGCGTGTTTGCCTCTTTGGAGTTTCTCTAGATTATTTTGGTCAACACATGAAGCAGGCAGAAGTGCCACTGTGATCTACTGACTTCATCTGGGTCAATGCATTATGCAACTGTTCAGAGGTGGCTCCTGTGTCTAAGAACTGCTCATCTCTAGGATGGAGGAAGTCTGGCTTGGAGGGCACAGGAAGGTGAGAGAAGCAAGAGACAGATGGGAGGACTGAAAACAGTGTGGATTTTATGCTGACTGCAACGAAGGCATCGAAAGAAATAAAGGTCATTGAAGTTCTAAGCCAGAGAAGATGTCACATGCACAGCTGATGGCAGCAGGTGAGGACACAGGGCAGTACCAGATTTTCCAGATTTTTGGCAATGTCTCCCACTCTGTTATCATGTCCTTCCAAACTTATGTTTTGTCACCTGCCATTAGTTGGTCCTCTTCTTTGTGTGATATGGCACAGAATTCAAGTGTCCAGCAGACCACAGAGGTTCAATGAATATATGTTGAAAGAATTAACACAGACGTATAGATGAATGTATGGACAAGTGGATAGTTATGTGAATGAATGAATGCTTGAAGTGGTGGCTGATATATAAGGATATAATTAGAAATACTTTGTCTAGAACAGAACAGTATTTTTAAGTTATGGAAAGACATCCCCACCCCTAACCAAGAAGCTATTTGTAATTGAAATCTTCTGGGAAGGGAAAAATCAGTTTTCTCCAATGGAGAGTCACTGGGCATATCAACTCCCGTCCAGGGCTCCCCCATGCCCAGGAGTAGCTGGCAAATACAAATGACCTCCATGGTTCTTGCCTTTGTTTTTGTTCTTGCTCTTTGTTTTGCTTTGTTTTGGTATTTTTGTCTTATTGGCTCTTTTTATTTAACTTGTCTGTCTTGAACTGTTTTTGTGTCTGTTTAGGGAGGAAGAACATAAATTAACTGGTTGTGGGGAGGATCTGTAGGGAGTTGAGGATCCTAAAATCAAAGAAAAAGAGATGATCTAAGTTCTGACGGAGTACAAGCAGCATGTGGTACCCACAGGACAGTGTTTTATGCAAACTATCTAATAGTTTAAAAGGCACATCCAGTCCTTCCCCTTTAGTATTTTAAATCTACTAGGAGAGACTCCAGCAAAGGAGTGCGTGATTGGGAATTGCAGCAAATAGCATTAATAAAACAACCAGAGGACACATACAATCAAAAAAATACTAGGATGACCAATTCAATAGGAGTGATCAGGGGTTCTCTGAAGGAGAGTATATTTAAGCTAAGTCTGAGGAAGGGTGGAAGCCCACCTTGCTATTAAACGATGGAAGAAAGAATATTCCATATAGAGAAATGAGTCAACAGAAATGACTGAAATCAGAAAAGGGCTTATTTTGTAAAGGGGCCTTAAGCAGGACTGACTGGATCATAGTAAGTAGATGAAGTGTGTTGTGACATTGACATGCTATTTCTGAGGTCATGAAAGGGCTTGTGGAATACTGCAAACATTTGAATCTTACTCAGAATTTCTATTGCTGAATAAAAATGAGACAACATGTAATGGTTTAAGTTAATAAAAACATATTATTATTCAAGTATATACATTTTCTACATACCTCTTTTGGTAGTATGTACTGGGTCAGTCATGCACACACATTCATCTGGATGTTGTGTTGAGCTGGAAGGTGCGTGGTGTGGCAAGCCTGGGCTTCCTTGAAGCATGATTGTGTGATGAAAGGGCACTCCAAGTGGAAGTCAAACTTCTAAGGACCAGTGTTGCGTGTAAGAAAACAGTTTTGCTTCTTTACATTGATAAAAATCAATGATAGGGCCAGCCTTCTTGATGAGAGGAATAATCATGTTTAATGCACCATCAAATTGTTTTTACACAATAGAAAGCCACTGAAGTTTTAATAATGCATGGAGATTAATAACGTGAAATTTGAGTTTTTCAAATAGTTATAATTTGTTATGGGGAAAATGGGTTTCAGGGAGCAAGAATGAGATTAGGGAAATGACACTGCAAGACAGGAAGATCTCACAATAGCATCAAGAGGGAAGGTGACTTGACCAGGTTTTCCATTGCTGTGGTAAAACACTATGGTGTAAAACAACTTGAGAAGGAAAGGGTTCATTTTGTTTTACAGCTTGTAGTCCATAGTCCAGGGAAGTCAGGGCAGGAACTCACACAGGGCAAGCCCCTGGAGGCAGAAGCTGTGAAGGAGTGCTGCCTACTGGCTTGCTCCCTCTGACTCCCAGGGCCACCGTCCCAGGATGTATCACCTGAGATGGGCCCTTTCCCATCAATCACTTAGTAAGAAAATGCCCTATAGGTTGCCTGCAGCCCTGTCTTCTGGAGCCATTTTCTCAATTGGAGTTCCCTCCTCTCCCACAACCCTATCTTGTGTCAAGTTGATGAGAAAGTACATAGCACAGAGGGAGATTCTAACAAAACCTTGAAAATTGGTAGCCAGAAAGCAAGATGGTCAATCTTGGTTGTCAACTTGGAGCCAATCATGAAAACGTGATTGGTAGGTGTTGTTGGCCTCAGTTGTCAACTGGACTAGACTGTGACACACACCTCTCTATGTTTGTGAGGTCATTTGCAGAGATGATTGACATTTGGGGTTGTGTCTGGGAATGATGTTGATCGCACCTCTCCAGATGACCCTGATGAAAACAATGTCTGAGGAAAAGCAGGGTGTGCACACTTGCCTTTGCAAACTAATCTTCCCAAGTCTATCTTCCTCAGCTGATGGGAGCTAACATCACCGGGATCCAACTCTCTGGTCTTTCACTGTAGATTCAAACTGCCCAGAGGGTTTCCAGGATTTCATGCCCAACCAGTATAGCTAAGATGGCTGGCTCCTTGGACTGACAAATGGGTTATCGAACTCTATAGCCTGCAGATGCCATTGGCTACTTAGTCCCTATCAATGAAAGCCAATCTAATAAATTTTCTTTGTATACATATATAGAATATATGAATATGTTTATTATATTAATATATTCTTTTCTTAATATATTTGTTCCTCTAAAGAACTTTGCTTACATAGAAAGAAACTACACCTAACCATAAACAAATACCTCAAATTAAGTATTCAGAAACCTCTGAGGGAGTTTTCTTACACTAAGGGTGGCCTACATTGTCCACTGAATTCAGATTTTCTCCCTAACAGTTAGTTTCTTGACTAAATTTGTAAAGTGGACCCCTTTCTATTAACCCTTGAAGTTCTGACAGGGAATTGGATAATTCCCATGAAGCAGTGTAATGCCTACACACGCAGCAAATCTCACTTGCCTCCCTTCCCTTGCATTCCCTTCCTCAGGACCATTAGATGTGAAATAGGGGTCTATAGGCAGAACACAGCACTTCTCGTGGGCTGTATGGCCAAATGACCACAGCCAAATGATTCTCTTCCCTGAGGTTTACAGTACCTGTGGGGGCTCTGGACAGAAAATGGACCCACATGCAGAACTCAGACCATCAGTGCTCAAGTTTGTAGGAACATTGCTCCTGCCAAGGCTAGAAACAATCCCATTAGTCACATTCTAAGCGCTAAGCAGAAACAAAAAGAAATCAAAATTAATTTCAGTGCTCACAGTGACAGCAGCAATTAAGGTGACAAGATTATGGAAATTGTGGCCATCGCCAGAGATCTTTGCCTGAAGGAAGAAAATAGCCAGCAATACTGACACACTAAGAAACAGGGCTTTGAAGCCCACTGCTCATCACGTGTGGGTCACAGCCCCTAGAGAGGTAGAAAAAGGTATGACTTCACACATTAATAGTGAACTCTATATCAACTGTATACTAAAAACTGTAGGGATTTACTCTAAGTCCTCAAGGCAGCCCTACAGGTGGGAGTGCCAATCCATCAATGATCTTAGGAGAAGGGACACACAAAGGTAAAGGAATTCACCAAGTTTACCTTGATGGAAAACACCATCTGAGGCAAGACCTCCTTCAACAGAATTCCTGTGGCCATGCCATTGCTGTCTCTGCAGAGAATGATCAGAATCACAGAAGGAGCCCCCCCCCCCAGCTCCCTCTTCATCAGGTGCTACATGCCAAGGTCCCTTCTGTGTGGTTTGAATGTCACAAGGATTTGCCCTTTTTTGTGGCTTTTCCTCCTAATTTCTGTCTTGTGCCACTGTAAATTGATTGCTCATGAACTCTACAGTGGTTGTCTGAAAAAGACCCAAGCAAAAGAGAGGAACATCCTGTTCTCAAATTGCAGAAAAGATGAATTGCATCTTGCTGTGCAGAATAACAAAAACAATCATTAAAGTCAAGTATGCTTGACATTGGGTGCCGTTAAGCAGTGCCAAGAAGCTTTTCTGTGGGTTTGTAATCTGGTCCCCTCTACTGGGAACAATGTCCTTCTGCACACTTTATATGTTTTCATTGATCACTTCCATGGAGACCTGGGGTAATAGAGAAATGTGATGGTCTAGAGAGATCTTGGTTTTATTGAGATGACAGTAAATGGCTTTCTGAGCTAATCTTACCCTCAGTCCAATTCTGGGCATGGCTTCTACAGCAAGGGAGTGGGAACAGTGACCAAAACCTCATGAGGGCAAATAAGGACCAATAGGAGTGGTAGGCACAGGAACGGCAAGTCCTGGAGTGCCACTGGGCATCATGTGCATCATGGTCTGAAGTGCACATTTCCCACACATCTGTATTTCTGGTCCAATATTCTTCATGACAGTTAATCTTGATCATCAACTTGATGGGGTGTAGAATCATTTGGAGATGTCTGTGAGGGATTTTCTAGATTTGGTTAATAGGTAGAGAAACTTATCCTACAGGGATGGCCCCATTACAAAGGATGAGATTTTGAACAGCAAAGAAAAACATGAGATGAGCACAGGAATCCATCTCTCTCATGCTGCTTCTTCACTGTGGTACCTCATGCGCCTGCCTTCATGGGGACTGTATCCCTTTGAACTCTGAGCCGGAAGAAGCCGTCCTTTCCTGAAGTTGCCTCAGTTAGGCATTTCATCACAGTGTCCTGTTGGTGCTAAAAAAAGTAGTGCTAGCAGTGTCCTGCTTTCTAAGGGTCTCAAGAAGTATCAAGAAAGTAACAGATATTGAGAACTGATTTTACTTATTTGGGAAATTACATTTCATTTGTGAAGTCCGGAGACCCATGGGTGAGGCAAGTGTGACAGCTTAAATTTGTCATTCAGAACATACCTTGAAAGCCTTTGCAGAAAGCCTTGACCCCATTTGGGAAGGGAGTGATTTAGCCCACCTTTTCCAGAAGCATACAATTCTATGTGTATGTACTTATATCAAACGGCATCTCCAGGGGCTTGCCCACTGGGTTGAACTGCTGCTATATCTCTAGGTACATAAGTACTAAAGGCTTTAAACAAGAAGGATGTAAGAGATAAACAGATTTCTAGAGGACTGGCTAAACAGTGAGCCAAAGAGATGAACAAGAATATGTGTGAACATTAAGTAACCACGGAGTCTAGCAAATTAGAGGACGATTTGTTCATCCATCCACCCTTCTCTCCTCCATTCTTCCTCCACTTGTCCATACTTTCATTCAACAACTATATTCTGAACACCCTTCATGTGCCAGGGACTGTTCGAGATGCTTGGAGGTAACAATGAACAATGATGAAAGATACCTGGCTTTCCATAGTTTATATTCTAACAGGTGTGCATGGCATGATGGCAGAAACAATGGAGAAAGGCAAAAGGTGAATATGCAATAGAACATAAAAAGAAAAGAAAGGCAGTGTGAGAGGAAGGCTTGAAGTCTATGGCAGGGAGCAGGACTTGGTAGGATTAATACAGATGTGAGAATTGACAATTCAAGATCCTTATACTGCATGGATAAGCAGAAAGGAGGCAAGCACTGTGCCTGAATGACATGAAACAAGGAAGCAGAGTCGGAAGTCCTGAGAAGAGATTAGGTCACATCTGTTCTGTCTTCATGCCCTGACATTTCAGCCCAAGTGCTGAGTGTTGATCCTGAAACTACTCTCAGCCACGAGTCACCACCACAACCATCACTACTACAACCTCCACCTCTGTCACCACCACCTCCACCACCACCACCACCAATCATCATCACTGTTCTTATGGGAAAAGTGAAATTCAGAGATGGGAAGTAATTTCCTAAGTTCAAAGTCACCCAGATGAGCTGTAAAAGAACCAGGATGTTAGGAGGAAGTCGATGGTCAGAACTTACTGGAAAGATTTACTGCCCCAGCTCTAGCTGCTCTGTACAGCCTCTCAGGATTTCAGAGAATACCCTCTGTTTTATTTCTTTTGGCAGACAGTCCTCATTGCATAGTGGCGTTTCGTGATTAGGAGTCAAATAGAGCTTTTATTACACACTCGGAACCCCTAGCCTTGTATTGACTGTGGATGACATGACTTTAATGAGAATTCGGCAACTCTCTCAGGCTGTGTGAGAGGCTCTGTCGCCAAGATGCTTCATTTTGAGACAAGTGTCATTAGCTAGAGACTCCCAGCCCTAACCTGAGCCTTGCACAGGCAAGCAGGTACATGCTCAAATTAGGGTTTGAACTGAGATAGCCATGTGTCTTGCTTAAAGGAGTTCAGCTTAGGAAAGTTTTCCTTTTCAGAAATGTTCACTCCTTAGGTGTCCAGAACATTTTAACTGCTATTTATCATTTTTTTCTAATTGCAAATGCACTGGCTGCTTAAGATGGAAATCACCACCTTAAAGAAATAATGGATAAAGAAAAGAAATACTTTGGTTACTCTTTCATGGTAAACACAAACACATCTTGTGTCTTCACACATGCACACACACGTACAGGCACATACATACACATAGATGTGCATGAAAGCACATACTGAATCGTTGTTTCCTTTTCTGAAATATAAAGATAAAACCCTCTACTGTAAAACCTTTCAGTATTACATAATGGATGCTTAATAAACTTCACTACACCTACTGTAGTTCAACTCTGATTGTATTTAGTCTTTTGCCACTTGACATTCAGGTAATGAACATTTTCCATGTGTCATTAACTACTCTTCAACAACATGACTTTTAATGACTGCATAATATGCCATTACTTAATGAAGCATGGCTTATTTAATGATCTGTTCTCATTGAGCTGTGAAGTGTTTTCTAATGTTTTACTCTTAGGAATAATCTCAAATATTCCTTTTTCTACGTTTTTCTTTGTTTCTCCAGGTCCAACTTCCCAAGATAAATGCTAAGTATGGAGAAAATAAGAGTTTAAGATTTGTATATCTGTTGCCAAATTACATTCCTGAGTGCTGGGAGAATACAGCCTTTTGATACTCCCATCAGTATTGAAAATTACCAAATGGAGCAGAGGCTGAGAGAATGGCCAACCAATAACCAGATACCTGAGAGCCATCCTATGGGCAAGGACAGATCCATGACACTATTAATGATACGCTGTTAATGCTTGCAGACAAGAGTCTAGCATGGCTGTCTTGTGAGAGGCTCCACCTAGCAGATGACTCAGACAGATGCAGAGACCCACAGCCAAACACTAGACAGAGCTCAGGGACTTTTATGGAAGAGCTGAGGGAAGGATTAAGGCTCTCCAATGGGATAGGAACTCTATAAGAAGAGCAATGAGTCAACCAACCTGTTGGGACTGTTGGGACTCTCAGACACTGAACCACCAACCAAACAGCATACACAGGCTGGACCTAGATCCCCACACATATGTAGCAGATGTTCAGCTTGGTCTTCATGTGGGTCCTGAAGAACTGGAGCAGGGGCTGTCCCTAAAACTGTTACCTGTCTGTGCAATCTGTTCCCTTAACTCTTGTCTGGCCACAGTGGGATAAGAAACACCTAGCCCTGCAGATGTGCCAGGGTGGGGAGATAACCAGGGGAGGAATCTGCACTCTCTCAGAGGAGAAGGGGATAGAGGAGGCAATGGGGGAGAGGAACAGGAAGGAGTAGCAATCAGGATAGAAAGAAAGAAAGAAAGAAAGAAAGAAAGAAAGAGATAGATAGATAGATAGATAGATAGATAGATAGATAGATAGATAGATAGATTGAATATTATCAGGAATGTCAACACATTACCCAGGGCAATAGTGAAGAGGAAAGAAAAACGTTGGCACATTTTAAAAACAAAGTCAGACCAGCCTGATGGCTCAGCAGGCAAGGGAACTTGCTGCCAAGCCTGAGGACCTGAGTTCAATCACCAGGACCCACATTATGGAGATCAAGAACTTCTTTCCACAGGTTATATTTATCATGGCAAGTTTGAACACATGTTTGAGTGCACGCACACACGTGCACGCTCGGGCACACACACACACACACACACACACAGACACACACACACACACGAGGGCAGATAGATGTCAAAGTATTAAGTGTTTGGGTGTACACAATGTGCATGCCATCCTTTAAGGGAATAAACTCAGAAATGTTGATGACTTTTCTTTTTAATCCAATGCTTATCTGTTAAGCATCCTTCAGAAGAGTAAGATAAGATGTATTTTCTGGTTTCTAATATTAGTCTATATCTTCAAACACCTTCCACTCTTCTGGTCTCCATTGCTAAATCCCAATCACACTGAAGGGGACTGATAATTACAGCAGTTGCACAAAAATGATTGCTACCTGCGGAGGCAATCACTTCCATCTCCTGCAGAACTGATGAGCAATTCATTATCAAGGATGTAATTGCTGTAACCCTGGGAGGAAGAGGGATTTCTCACACTATTTCCAGGATTCTGTTCTTTTGACCCTTCTTGGCTGGAAATTAACTGTCATGAAAAGGAATCTGGAATCAGCTGGGGCAGAGGATGAGTACACATTGAAAAACGCAAAGGAAATATTTGTGTAACCTGCCTTGAACTTGTGATGTTACCTTTAAAGGGAAACTGCACCCAGGAAGAGGGGAGCATTGTCTTGGAACTACGACAATCCTGGCACCAAATACATAGCTCAATTCAATCAAAAATGGGGAGAAGGCTGAGGGTATTCTGTAGAGGTACCTTGTGTGCTTTGCCTGTCAAGGTCCTGATTTCAATCCCCAGCTTTCTTCTCCTCAATAAACAAAATGTGAGAAGTGCTGTATGGAAATGAGGTATTAGGAACTACACTAAGGTGGCATTGTACTGGAGTTAAAGGTCAGAACTCAAGAGTCAAGCCACCTAGACCAAAGTCTGGCTCCATTCATACCCAAAGCAGCTATATCTGTATAAGGATGAGGTGGATATGCTCTGAATCTCTTTCCCCAGAAAGAATGTTAATCCTAGAGCCAGTCTTACATGATCATACGCAGGATTGTCTTCATTCATGTGAATCCTCAAACATGGATCCCATAGAGAACAGAGTAATATCGCTATTAAAATGTCTTAAAATTGCTTTCCTTCTCTGAATTTAAATTTTCTCTCTGTCATACTTTAATATAAAATGTCCCATATGGAATCCTTCAGTGGGGGCTGGGTTGCTGTCTGGTGAACTTTAGTAAAATGATTGGATCTCAGAGGTTCTGATGTAATCAATGGCTTAATCCTTTGATGGACTCACACACGATGGGATTATTTGGAGGTGATGGGAATCAGTGGAGCACGGGTCACTCCGGGCTATACCTTGCCTGGCCCCCTTCTTACAATCTTCCTTTCTTTGCTTCCTATCCATCATCCCCCTGAGGTGGGCTGCCCTCTCCATACTCTCATTACCCTGATGTTTCACCTCATCACAGACTTCCAATTATTAGAGCCAGGGACTAAACATCGAAGCCTTTAAACCGGTGAGCCAAGGTCAAGGTTCCCTCTGTCAAATCACCCTCTAGGGGTATTTTGTCACAGCAATGAAAAACTGGCTCACATGTTCATCAACTGCAAATATTTGAGTCATTACAGAGCTATGTTTTTGTTATCTCCCCTTCTATGAGCTCCTTGTTTAAAGAGATTACAGTGATAAAAGGGGGTATCATGGATTGTAAGCTTCAGGACCATGTTGTGAGGTTTAATTTCTAATAACCACAATCTGTGTCATTTCAAATGTTTTTCATAAAACTGTTGTAGCCAAGGTTCAGACCCTCTCTGTCCATGCACTGTTTTTTTTTATGATTCAGAGAAAATGACCTCTCTAAGCCTCATTTTCCTGGAAATGAGAATAATAACAGTTCCCTTTTCATCTCATGACAATGTCTGGTACTGAGTGACTGATCAGACAAGGCTGGCTTTTCTTATTACTTATTAATACATTCTCAGGCTCATTCAGATAAGTAATCCCCCTGAGATCATAAAAGCAATAAATGTATGAGATTTGAGTATGTATCTGTCTGATCAAAAACACCCCAACATTCTATTCTGTCATGCTGACAAATTAGCTGTTGTGTTAGTAATTCATTCTAAGAATTCTATCAAAGTTAGTGTGGAGCAGACTTCCCTCCTAGGTCACAATAACCAGTGGTTCTGTGCTGTGCTGAAGACAGTGAGAGGACTTGGTGAGAGGGATTTCTCTGCACAGTTACTTTTGAAGATTATAAATGACTATTGAGCATATTTTCTCATTGAGCAGTAGGTATTTTAGATTCTGTAAGCCAGAACTAAAGAAATGTTACACGACTGTGGTTATTCTATCGGGCTTCCTTATTGAAGAATTGTTAGAGAGGATACACATCAAAGGCGACATAACATTGTTTTACACAGTATGGTCTAGGTAACCTAACAATGGCAGACTCACACTGCAGAGGCTCGATCTGTAAATCTCCAAGTCAAAAGAAGCTGCTTCTAATAACATCGAAGGAAGGCAGCAACGGCAGCAGCAGGAAGATGCGCTTGCCTGTAAGCACGCAGGAAAACAGGCTGAAAGCAAAGGCTTTCTTCTGATGTTCTTTCAGCCGTGCTGCCTCCAGAAGGTTCTGGAAACACTTAGAGTGGGTCTTATAGCTTTAAATAATGTGTTCAGGAAAATTACTCACAGGGGTGTCCATCAACTTTCTGTTTAGTTAATTCCAGATCTTGTCACTGTGACAACTGAGATTAACCATGACACTCTACATATAATTTTGTTGATGAATGTAATTTTTACATTACACACTCTTGGTAACAAAATTAGTGTAGAAGTCGCCATCTCAGCGGTCAAGGTTCCTTGCTGTCTAGACTTTATCCTGGGGAAGGCTGTGAGCGACACGCCTGTGAAAATGTTACAACTATACCTGCAATTTGTGTGTGAGCCTATAGGTGCCATTTATCTTCCTACGCTTTCTCCCGAGGAAAGTAAAACTGCACGACCCATGTGACCCGTAGATAAATTAAGGTAGTTACTAACAAATCAATAATGAAGTGCAGAATGTGGTTATGAGCTAAAAGCAGACATTTGTGTTCCTCTCTAAATCATTTAGGCGAAACTGGACACTGAGGTGAGACCTTCTTGCTAGACGTCAAAGCTTCCAGATAGCTGTAATATTCAAGGCAGAGATCACATCTAGCACAAATAGAAGAAAATAGAAATTCTCTCTGTCTCACGGTTTTGCTAGGCCTCACGTGGATGCCCATGCACATGTGTACATACACAAGTGTGCACATCTACATGAACGAGTGCACATGTACACACAGAGATGTACACATGTACATGTGTACATGCACAGGCTCTCTCTTTCTCTAATACAGCCCTCTGCTTACAGTCACAGTTAAACAACAGGAGCAGGGTCTCTCTATTTGTCTGAAAGTTGGCACCTGTGGTGAGATGAAATGCGTGTTCTCAGATTATAAGCATCAGAAGTACAGGCCAACAGTCTCCGAAAGAGAGGAGCCCATATTCTATAAGCTTAACAAAGAACTCAATCTTGTTCCTAGAGAGAGTTTTGAAACCATGGTATAGGAAAGGGAAACTTCTTAACCTAGGCAGATTTGCAAGTTCAGATAGATGCACCTTCCATAGGTAAGAGTTCACTGAGAAAAACATTGAAGAGAAAAAATAGGAGGTACAGGGGAGGCACAGAAGATCCACCCCTCCGATGCCCAGGGCTGAGAGCAGCCAGCAGACATATGTAAGAAGCACACCCACGTTTAGAGAAGGCTCCGCTTGCTAGTCCAGAGAAAATGACCCTAGCATTCAAGCTTACAAAACGCCAGGACCAGTTCCAAACCCTGCTGATGAGGAAAAAGATGCCATAAAATACAGAAGCTAAGCAGGGTGCTCATAAAAAGGATGATCCTCACCATGTAATAGGAGGACTAGACTCCAGAGAAGTGGAAGCAAACCTTTCACTGTGACCTTTGGAAGTCAGCACCATCCTGCTTAATACTCAGGAGGCCACAAGCTGCCACACCATCCATGTCCTTCTCTCAACAATCACTAATTTTGCTTCCTGTTTATTTTATCAGACACATGACCATGCAGGCAAGCATGTCAGTAATTTTCTACTTTAGTAGAAAATTCTCTCGCAGAAGATTTGAGTTTGAGTGGGAGTAGCGTTGCAGATTTGAGAAGGACAGATAGCTTAGCAGGCATTAGCAGGTGTCTGGCTCATTTGTAATGGAAAACGAGCCTCCACATTTCAGTCCTAACGCTATACAGCTCAGCGCTTATTGTGATATTAGGCAAACCCAGCCTAAATCAATGTTTGCTTTACTCCCTCATAAAATTGTTGAAAAGCAAACTTCAAGGGATTGAAATTTTTCCAAGTAAGCTAACTGCACCTTAGGACAAACCTCAAGAATGTTTTTTGGAAACACAAAATTACCTTATGATCTAAAAATCACAATACAAAAGTCTCCAGGAAAGGAAAAGAGCTTGGTGATACAGTCTACAATGAACAGAAGGATTCAGTCATATCAGACCCAGGGATGGCACAGAAAGCAGAACTTGGTAATGTGAGGACATTGAAACACTCATACATATAGCGTGTATGTTTTATAAAATGGAGGGAAAACATATTAACAGAAACTAACATGCGTTAATTAAAAGAAACAATGACTAAAAATTTTATAGGCATGTTAACCCAAGAAACACAAACACACATAGAAAATTACAGTATCATATGAGGGGTGATCACAGTGACAGCCATATTGTGAAAAACACCACACGTGAGAAGATTCCGTGGAACAACATTTCAAAATTAGGAGACACGGAGAGGTCTGCTCACTGTGGTAGTCATGGCCTATGCTGTTGCAGAGGGCCAGGTCTGGGTCTGATAACCTACGGCAGCAGGTCTCTGTCTCAATGTCCATGACCCATGGTACCACAAAGGCCATCCTGATGTTCCTAGTCTGGACCACTATTGATAGGCCACTGGGACCATGTTGATGTCCAAAAACTGTGCAGAGTTGACCCTGCCCCTTACCAGCTGCAGCACTCAAAGTAGTACTGGAGAGCTAGCCTGGTGGCATGGGTACAGGAGAGATGGCACCTTCTCTCACCTGGGCAAAGTGGGACAGCTGGCTGTGGTGGTGCAGGCACAAGAGTGCTGGTGTGCTAAATAACATAGGTATCATTCAGACCTGTATCCAGGGCTCTGAGTTGGCCCACTCCAACATCTATGGACTGCTAAAGTATATGAAGGGGTGGGTCCTGCAAATCCAAAGCTGCAGGATTCCATGGCACAGGGCAATAACAGGATATCTGAGAGGAATCTATATAGAAAGGAATATGTGTTTATGTATGTATATATACGTATGGATAGAATGTGTGTGTACATAGGGAGACAGATATAGACACAGAGACAGAGATAGATACAGGGATAGATAGATAGATAGATAGATAGATAGATAGATAGATAGATAGATAGATAGATAGATAAGACACACATAATCAATGATAAACAGGTAAATAGATATGTGCATTATGCAAGTATGCTAGTAAGTTCACATCATTGTTTTTAAATAAAAGACTGTTTTTAGGCATAGAGAAATCTGTCAGAAGTAGATTGGCACCAGCAAAAATACTAAAAATAATTTAGCACTAGAAGAAAATTTTTCTTAAAGAAGTATTCGGCTACACAAAATAATGAAGAAAACCACAAATAAATATGGAACTGTCTGTCTGACTGCCTGTCTATCTATCTATCTGTCTATCTATCTATCTATCTATCTATCTATCTATCTATCTATCTATCTATCTATCTATCATCTATCTATCATCTATCTATCTATGATTTTTCTTACATTTTGTACTTCATTAAAATATAATTTACTCTTCAGAACAAAGTACTTTGTTTTGCTTATGGAGGCTTGGTATGTGCTTACCATATTCTCTATTTTAGACGCAAAAAAAAGTTCTTGCAGAAGAGAAAAATGTCTTCTGGATATGACTGGTGTCAGAGTCCATATCTCTCTCACAACAAACTCCCTTTGATCCAAATTATCAGATTGGTTAATCAGTTTCTCATTTTCTAGTAAGTTTGTAAACCTGAGGAGGCTTCAAGGGCAATTAACTGCAATTGTTCTGATACTGAGAACCTCTCAGTTAACTGCAATTGTTCTAATATGGAACCTCTCTCAGTTAACTGGAATTGTTCTAATATGGAACCTCTCTCAGTTAACTGAGAACCTTTGAATAGAGCAGAGGGTTGACTCTAAGTCCACAGACACTGTTTCCCCTCTTCTCTTATTCCAGTCAATGGCAATATTTGCTGCCCAATACTGCTCATCCATCTCTTTCCTAGAGTAGATTATTCTAATTGTTCCCCGTGAGATATTTAATGTATCTATTAATTTTGTTCCATGGCAAAACTTAGCCGAATAGTAAGTTGCACAAGCCTATATCCTATAGAATGTCACAGAATCTTAAGTGTGTTTGACAAACATGATAAAACTGTGAAAAAGCAAAGACAATGAATTATGTTTCTGACAGGACTTGCATTCTATGCAAGTTATTTGTACAATTCTTATGCTTAAATGTTTATACTGGCAATCAAGGTATAAGAAAAGGATCCAGCTCTTAAGATTAATGTCATCTTGCTTGGAGAATCTTATGGAAGATGGAAAGAAAGGATTGTAGGAGCCAGAGGGGTCAAGGACACTATGAGAGCATAACCCACAGAATCATCTCATAGGGGTTCACATGCCCATGGATTACCACAGCCACATGGGTGGGCCTCGGTGTGGCACGGCCCTGAGGAGTATGTGTCCTGGGGACTTTATGCTGTTACAGAACTCTGCTCTGCTTGCTGCCCTCACATCCCTCTTAGTCTAGGGGTTACATGAAAACTTTAAGGGGCTTCCAGTCCCTCTCTGGACAGAATCTTTGGCATTCATAGTATTAATGCTTGATCTCTTTCAGGCATTGCTGCTGGAGCAGATTATGAGTCTGCTCATAGTCACCACCCTAGAGAAGAACTTAGAGATGTAGATTGTCAACAAAGACCACCATTCTTAGAAAACATTTGTAAGACCCAAATCATGTGGGGGAGAAAGCTCAGAAGTGCAGACAATGCTGAGAGCTCAGAGGAGACCACTACCCTCCTTTTTTCCGTCTTCTGCCCACATTCCTAGCCCAAGAGGAACCCATCTAGTGCCCTCTGTGCCCTCTAGGCACAGGGACCTAGAGACAGTGAGGAGCAGGATTCTTTGGGTTTCTGCCTGGGCAAAGAGCTGAAAGCCAGTGACCAGGAGCACTTACACATCTGAGAGCAGTAGTAAGGCCAACTCTTCTGCACCAAGCAACCCACTTGGAGGCTTCAGACCACACAAACCCATGAGCAGCTCTCTGTTTCCAGATCTGGCTGAAAGAAAACAGGTCTAGAGGAGAGCTGACATACAGGCCTACAGGAGGGTCAAGCCACTGTCCCAGATAGCAAAACAAGCTACCACCAGAGACAACCTGATGACAAGAGGCAAGCGCAGGAACCTAAGCAACAGAAACCAAGGCTATTTGCCATCATCAGAGCCCAGTTCTCACATCAAAGCAAATACTGGATATCTGAACATACCAGAAAAGCAAGATTGGGATTTAAAATCACATCTCGTGATGATGATAGAGGACTTTAAGAAGGACTTAAATAACTCCCTTACAGAAATACAGGACAGATCTGGCTCCCGCTCCCATAGCCATTGCAGTACATTGAGTTCCATAGAGACAGCACCTGGGCAAGCAAGAGCCAGACGGGCACTGGGCGACTCTTTGACTCTTGGGGGGAAAATCAACTAAACATGGGCAAAGGAGATCCTACGAAACCGAGAGGCAAAATGTTCTCATATGCATTCTTTGTGCAAACCTGACAGGAGGAGCACAAAAAGAAGCACCCAGATGCTTCTGTCAACTTCTCAGAGTCCTCCAAAAAGTGCTCAGAGAGGTGGAAGACCATCTCTGTTAAAGAAAAGGGGAAATGTGAGGATGTGACAAAGGCTGACAAGGCTCGGTATGAAAGAGAAATGAAAACCTACATCTCCCCAAAAGGGAGACCAAAGAGAAGTTCAAGGACCCCAATGCCCCCAAGAGGTCTCCTCCGGCCTTCTTCTTGTTCTGTTCTGAGTACCACCCAAAAATCAAAGGTGAGCATTCTGGCTTATCCATGGGTGGTGTTCCCTATAGGAAGAAGGCTGCCAAGCTAAAAGAGAAGCATGAGAAGGATTTTGCCACCTACAGAGTTAAAGGAAAACCTGATGCAGCAAAAGGGGGTGGTCAAGGCTGAAAAGAGCAAGAAAAAGAAGGAAGACAATGAGGAGGATGAAGAGGATGAGGAAGAGGAGGAAGAAGAGGAAGACAAAGATGAAGAAGAAGCTGATAATGAGTAAGTTGGTTCTAGAGCAGTTCTTTTCCTTGTCAATAAAGCATTTAACTCCCTGTACACAACTCACTCCTTTTAAAGAAAAAAATTGAAAATGTAAGGCTGTGTCAGATTTGGTTTTAAACTGTACAGTGTCTTTTTTTGTATAGTTAACATCCTATCAAATGTGTCTTTAGATAGCCCTGTCCTGGTGGTATTTTTCAATAGCCACTAACCTTGCCTGGTACAGACTGGGTGTTGTAAATTGGCATGGAAATTTAAAGCAGGTTCTTGTTGGTTCCCAGCACAAATTAGTTATATATGGGGACAGTAGTTTGGTTTTCATTTTTTGTTTGTTTTCTTTTTTGGGGGGATTTATTTTTGTTGTATTTTTCCATCCTCAGTTATCATTCAGTTATCATTGATGGGCTTATACGAAGATAATTGTTGTTCTGTTAACTGACTACCACTCTGTAAATGCAACAAAAAAAATTGTGGCTGTTTGGTTGACGATCTTGAATGCTTCTAAGTAAATAAATACATTTTTTATTTAAAAAAAATGAAATACAGGACAACACAGGTAAACAAATAGAAGCCCTTAAAGAAGAAACATGAAGATTCCTTAAAGAATTACAGGAAAACACAACCAAACAGGTGAAGGAATTGAACAAAACCATCGAGGATTTAAAAATGGAAATAGAAACAATAAATAGTCACAAAGGGAGACAATCCTGGAGATAGAAAACCTAGGAAAGAAATCAGAAGTCATAGATGCAAGAATCACCAACAGAATACAAGAGATAGAAGAGAGAATCTTAGGGGAAGAAGATACCATAGAAAACATTGACACAATAGTCAAATAAAATGCACAAAGCAAAAGCTCCTAACCCAAAACATCCAGGAAACCAAGGACAAAATGAAATGACCAAACCTAAGAATAATAGGTATAGAAGGGAAGGGAGCTTCCCAAATTAAAAGGCCAGAAAATGTCAACAAAATTATAGAAGAAAACTTCAAAAACCTAAAGAAAGAGATACCCATAAACATACAAAAAGCCTACAGAACTCCAAATAGATTGGACCAGAAAAGAAACTCCTCCCACCACATAATAGCTAAAACTACAAATACACAAAGCAAAGAAAGAATATTAAAAGCAGTAAGGGGAAAAGGTCAAGTAATATATAAATGCAGATCTATCAGAATTACACCAGACTTCTCAGCAGAGACTATGAAAGCCAGAAGATCCTGGACAAAGGTCATACGACACTAAGAGAACACAGATGACAATCCAGGCTACTATATCCAGCAAAATTCTCAATGAACATAAGTGGAGAAACCAAGATATTCCAAAAAACAAAAAATAAAAATAAAACAAATTTACATAATATCTTTCTACAAATCCAGTGCTACAAAGGATAGGATATGGAAAACTCCAACACAAGGAGGGAAACTACACCCTAGAAAAAGCAAGAAAGTTATCTCCTTGTAACAAACCCAAAAGGAGAGAAGAGCCACACAAACATAATTCCACCTCTAACAACAAAAATAACAGGAAACAACAATAACTATTCCTTAATATTTCTTAACATTAATGGACTCAATTCCCCCTACCTAAAGACATAGAATAACAGACTGGATACATAAAGAGGACCCAGAATTTTGCTGCATTTAGGAAACACATCTTAGAGACAAAGAAAGCCACTACCTGAGAGTAAAAGACTGGAAAACAAATTTCCAAGCAAATGGTTCAAAGAAAGAGCTGGAGTAGCAGTTCTAATATCGAATTTTGGTTAAAATTGACTGTTAACCAAAAGTTATCAAAAAAGATAAGGAAGGACACTTCATATTCATCAAAGGAAAAACCTACCAAGATGAACTCTCAATCCTAAATATCTATGCTCCAAGTGCAAGGGCACCTACATACATAAAAGAAACCTTACTAAAATTCAAAGCACACACTGCACCTCACACAACAATAGTAGGAGATTTCAACACTCTACTTTCATCAATGCACAGATCAAGGAAACAGAAACTAAACAGAGACATAGAGAAACTAACAGAAGTTATTAACCAAATGGATTTAACAGATATTTATAGAGCATTTCATCCTAAAACAAAAGAATATACCTTCTTCTCAGCACCTCATGGTTCCTTCTGCAAAATTTACCATATAATCAGTCACAAAACAGGCCTCAACAGATATAAGAAGATTGAAATAATCCCATGCATCCTATCAGATCACCAAGGACTAAGGCTGGTCTTCTATAACAACAATAACAACAGAAAGCACACATATACATGGAAGTTGAACAATGATCTACTCAGTGATAACTTGGTCAAGGAAGAAATAAAGAAATTAAAGACTTTTTAGAATTTAATGACAATGAAGGCACAATATACCAAAAGTTATGGGACACAATGAAAGCAGTGTTAAGAGGAAAACTCATAGCTCTGAGTGCCTCCAAAAAGAAGCACAAGAGAACACACATTAGCAGCTTAACAGTACACCTAAAAGCTCTAGAACAAAAAGAAGTAAATACACCGTAGAGGAGTAGACAGCAGGAAATAATCAAACTCAGGGGTGAAATCAACCAAATTGAAATAAAGAGGACCATAGAAAGAATCAACAAAACCAGGAGCTGGTTCTTTGAGAAAATCAACAAGATAGATAAACCCTTAGCTAGATTAACCAGAGGTCACAGAGTGTGTATCCAAATTAACAAAATCAGAAATGAAAAGGGAGACATAACAACAGAATCTGAGGAAATTCAAAAAATCATCAGATCCTATTAAAAAAAACCTATATTTAACAAAACAGGAAAATCTGGATGAAATTTACAATTTCTAAACAAATACCAGGTACCAAAGTTAAATCAGTATCAGATAAACCATCTAAACAGTCAAACTTCCAAAGAAATAGAAGCAGTCATTCAAAGTGTTCCAACCAAAAGGAGCCCAGGAGCAGATGGATTTAGTGGAGAATTCTATCAGATCTTCATAGAAGACCTCACACCAAGACTGTCCAAACTATTCCAGAAAATAGAAACAGAAGGAGCACTACTCAATTCCTTTTATGAAACCACAAATATGCTTATACCTGAACTACACAAAGATCCAACAAAGAAAGAGAACTTCAGTCCAATTTCCCTTATAAATTATCAACACAAAAATACTCAATAAAAAAATTCTCGTAAACCAAATCCAAGAACACTTCAAAATGATCATCCATCATGATCAAATAGGCTTTATTCCCAGAGATGCTGGGATTGAGCAATATATGGAAATCCATCCACGTAATTCACTATGTAAACAAACTCAAAGGAAAAAAACCACATGATCACTATACTAGATGCTGAGAAAACATCCCTTCATGATAAAATTCCTGAAAAGATCGGGAATTCAAGGCCCATATCTAAACATAGAAAAAGCAATATACAGCAAAACAGTAACCAACATTAAACTAAATGGAGAGAAACTTGAAGCAATCCAACTAAAATCAGAGGCTAGATAAGGTTGCACGCTCTCCCTACTTATTCAATATAGTACTCAAAGTCCTAGCCAGAGCAATCAGACAGTGAAAGGAGGTCAAAGGGATACAAATTAGAATGGAAGAAATCAAAATGTCACTGTTTGCAGATGATGTAATAGTATACTTAAGTGACCCACCAAAGAACTACTAAGGCTGATAAACAACTTCAGCAAAGTGGCTCGGTATAAAATTAACTCAAAGAAATCAGTAGCCTTCCTCTACACAAAGGATAAACAGGAGGAGAAAGTAATTAGGGAAATGACATCCTTCAGAATAGTCACAAATAACATAAAATACCTTGGTGTGACTCTAACCAAGCAAGTGAAAGATCTGTATGACAAGAACTTCAAGTCTCTGGAAAAAGAAATTGAAGATCTCAGAAGACAGAAAGACTTCCCAGGCTCATTGATTGACAGGATTAATATAGTAAAAATGTTCATTTTGCCAAAAGCAATCTACAGATTAAATGCAATCCCCATCAAAATTCTAACTCAATTCTTCATAGAGTTAGAAAGAGTAATTTGAAAATTCATTTGGAATAACAAAAAAATCCAGGATATCGAAAACTATCCTCAACAATAAAAGAACTTCTGGGGGAATCACCATCCCTGACCTCAAGCAGGATTACAGAGCAATAGTAATAAAAACTGTATGGTATTGGTACAGAGACAAGCAGACAGACCCTTGGAATAGAATTGAAAACCCAGAAATGAACCCACACACCTTTGGTCACTTGATCTTTGACAAAGGAGCTAAAACCATTCAGTGAAAAAAGATCGCATTTTCAGCAAATAGTGCTGCTTCAATTGGAGATCAGCATGTAGAAGAATGCAAATTGACCCATTCTTGTCTCCCTGTGCAGAGCTTAAGTCCAAGTGGATCAAGGACTTCCACATCAAACCAGATACTCAAACTAATAGAAGAAAAAGTGGAGAAGAGTCCACTGGGGAAAATTTCCTGAACAAAACACCAATGGCTTATGCTCTAAGATCAAGAATCAACAAATGGGACCTCATAAAACTGCAAAGCTTCTGTAAGTCAAAGGACACTGTCATTAGGACAAAATGGCAACCAACAGATTTGGAAAAGATTTTTACCAATCCTACATCTGATAGAGTGCTAATATACAAAATATACAAAGAACTTAAGAAGTTAGACTCCAGAAATCCAAATAAACCTATTAAAAATGGAGTGCAGAGCTAAACAAAGAATTCTTGGCTGAGGAATATAGAACAGCTGAGAAGCACCTAAAGAAATGTTTGACATCCTTAGTCATCAGGGAAATGCAAATCAAAACAACCCTGAGATTCCCCCTCTCACCAGTCAGAATGACTAAGATAAAAAAACTCGGATGACAACAGATACTGGCAAGGACGTGGAGAAAGAGGAACACTCCTCCATTGTTGGTGGGATTGCAAACTGGTACAACTACTCTGGAAATCAGTCTGGAGATTCCTCAGAAAATTGGACATTGCACTACATGAGAACCCAGGTATACCTCTCCTATACCCAAAAGATGCCTCATTTATAATAGCCAGGAGCTGGAAAGAACCCAGATGCCCTTCAACAGAGGAATGGATACAGAAAATGTGGTACATCTTCGCAATTGAGTACTACTCAGCTATCAAAAACAATGACTTCATGAAATTCTTAGGCAAATGGATTGAACTAGAAAATATCATCCCGAGTGAGATAACCCAATCACAGAAAAACACACATGGAATGCACTCACTGATAAGTGGATATTAGCCCAAAAGCACGAATCACCCAAGATATAATACACAGACCACATGAAGCTCAAGAAGAAGGAGGACCAAAGTGCAGATGCTTCAATCCTTCTTAAAAGGGGGAACAAAAATATTCATATGAGAGGATATGGAGACAAAGTTTAGAGTAGAGACTGAAGAGATGGCCGTTCAGATCCTGCTCCACATGGGTATACAACCCATATATATATATATATATATATATCCACCAAAACTAGGTAAGATTGATGAAGCTAAGTGCATGCTGACAGGAGCCTGATATAGCTGTGTCCTGAGAGGCACGGCCAGAGCATGTCAAATACAGAGGCGAATGCTAGCAGCAAACCACTGAACTGAGAATGGGGTCCTCATTAGAGGAATTAGAGAAAGGATTGAAAGAGCTGAAGGGGCTTGCAACCCCATAAGAACAACCATACCAACCAACCAGAGCTCCCAGGGACTAAACCACTACCCAAAGACTATATACATGGATTGACCCAAGGCTCCAACTGCATATGTAGCAGAGGATAGCCTTGTTGGGCACCAGTGGAAGGGGAAGCCCTTGGCCCTGCCAAAGCTAGACTCCCCAGTGTAGGGAAATGTCAGGGGAGGGGGGAAGCTGGAGTGGTTTGGGAGAGGGAACGCCCTTATAGAAGAAGGGGAGGGGGATGGGATAGGGAGCTTATGGCCGGGTAACCAGTAAAAGGAATAACATTTGAAATGTAAATAAAAAATCCAATAAAAAAGGGGGAAAAAGAAAACATTTGTAAAAAATAAAGTTGTTAGTGATGCTAGATTGAGATACCAATTTTTACTACTGGTTCTGATGTAAAAGTCTTAGGGAACAACATGAAATTCAGTGTCTTACTAGTTAAGCTAGGGACTCTTTATGGTCAGGGAAGAAGAAGTAGATTACTGCTAGCCTATGCAGCTCTCACTGATGCTGGATTGGTGATGATTGATTTCTTATACCCATTTTTTTGCCCTCAGCTTCCTGATATGATTTAGTAAGAGTTGCTCTTGAGAAGATAAGCATTTTGAAGATCTGAGGTAGATATGACTGATTTTTATATGAAGGTTTAGATTTGTGATTCTTTTAAGATTTTTACAAGATTACTTTTAAAGATAAATAGAAAAATAATTACTGCTTGTAATTATTATTTATTTGTAACTGCAAATTGCTGCCTGCCAGTGAGAGAAACTGGCTGAGAAAACTACCTTGCTTTCTTACTCTTTGTTAATTGATAACGAGTTGCTTAGTTATGATTGTATGTGTTTTTTTAAATAATCTCTTTTCTTTACCTGTACTATGTAATGCTATTTCTTGTAAAGATATTGGAAAACACAGGTTTTTTTTCATAATAATTTACGAGAAGAAAACTAAAATGTAATCATATTGTAATTGTTTGAAATATTTTGCTGGGATATGTAAGCTAGGGAAAAAAGAATAAAGTATGGTGTGGTGTGACTGGAACATTGTTTCTCTCATTCATCAATCAACTCTCTCTCTCTCTCTCTCTCTCTCTCTCTCTCTCTCTCTGTGTGTGTGTGTGTGTGTGTGTGTGTGTGTGTGTGTGTGTGTATAAATTTTCTCTCTCTTCTTCCTTTTCTCAACACCTCCAGTACATTATTAAGCTTTGTTCCCTCAGAAAAACATCTGCTGAGTAATTCTAATCACTGGCTGCCTTTGGCTGCAGCTCCTGTAGGTATCTGAATCCAATCTGGTCAGTGGCTTAAAGCACTGACCCCCAACAGCTGCCTGCCTTGGTTTATGCACCACAGTGGTACCAAAGCCAGTCATTGGCACTCACAGAGACTGGGGCAGCAATCAGGGAGTCTGCATGGGTCTGACCTAGGATCTCTTATGTGTGTCATGGTTGTGTATCTTGTTGTTCTTGTGGGACTCCTAATAGTAGGAGTGTGGGTGTCTCTAACTCTTTTGACTGCTGGTAGGATCTTTTTCTCCTACTGGGTTGCTTTGTCCATCCTCAACATGAGGGTTTGTGTCTTACTGCATTTTGTTATGTTGCGTTTGGTTGATATCCCTGGAAGCTTGCTCTCTTCTGAAGGGAAATGTTTGAAAAGTGCAGCTGAGGGGGTTGTGGGAGGAGTCTGGGAGTAATGGGGTGCAATATATGAAAGGAGAACTTTAAAAAAGATTAATGTTATCCTTTGAAAATAAAGGCATGCATCTGAGCAAGATGATGGTAGCAATGAGCTACAAATACAAGAGCTAGTGCTGATTCTCTACCATCAGTAGATGCACATTGGGGCTGGGAAGATGACTTGGTAAATCACTTGCCTTCTATGTATGAGGACTGGTACTTGGATCCACAGAACCAACCTAAAAGCCAGGCAGATGTGGTGGCCCATATGTAATCACAGGCATGCACAGAGGCAGAGGCAAAGCATCCCAGGGCAAGGTGGCCATCTAAAATGCACAGAGTCAGCTAGCTACCTCTGGCTCCAATGAGTGTCCTGCCTCCAAATAGAAAGTGGAAAACAGTTGGTGGAAGAACTGGACATCAACTTCTGTCCTCCGTGTATCCAAATGCATATCCACACCAACACACATGTATGAATCCATACACATACAAACATGCACACACATACCCATGTAATTAAGAAAGCAAGATTTCAAAAAACTGAAGAGATGGTTCATTTGGTAAAGTGCTTGCTGCTGCACAGATGCAAGGACATGAACTTAGATCCCCAGGACTCATGCAGATAGCTGGATGTGTATCCAGTTCTGGAAAAGCAGAACCAGGAAGATTCCTAGAGATTCTAGCCAAGTGCATTGAGAACAAAACAAAAAAATAAGTAGAGAGTAATTGGGAAGGACACCCCCAGAATCTGGCCTACATATGTGTGACTGTATACACACACACACACACACACACACACACACACACACACACACACACACTGTACATACATACCTGAGATTTCCAAAGAAGAAAACAGCTCCACCAAAAAATCACTGTAAACTAACGTTTCTAAATTGAGGGTAAAGGTTGCACTCCTCAGCTAACTCCATTTGTCTGTCTTGTTATCATTTTCATTGGTTCTCATGAGCTAGAAGTTGTTATGGTGATGACAGAGGGCTCGGCTTGCTAAGAATTCAGAAGGATACTGCAAAGAGAAACCTCTAAACTAATGTTTTTCCAATGTTACTGTGCAAGCGAATGACGCTGCAACATGTAAAATTCACACTCATATTTAATAAGTCAGAAATGGGATTCATGCCCCTAACTATGCTGTGTAAAGTGATGCTGGAGCTGGTGCTGGTGCTGGTCAGTGGGCTGCATTTTCAGTTGAGAGGTTGCATCACACACACACCTGGGAAAAGGGATGATGCTCTTTGGGGGTTGACCTTAGTTTAAGGGGATGGAGCTCATGGGATCACCAAAGTCACATGAGACACTAAGAATTGTTATCTGTTCTCAAAACTCACCACCTAGCAAGGAAAATGTAACCGTTAACAACCTATGCCCTTAACTAGGGATGCACAAACCCATCTACACTCTTTGCCTTAGGTTTCCAAATCCTATGTAAATTGCCTCCAGTTGTCTTTCTGTGCCTTGTCTTCATGGTGGTCCCTCTCAGAATAGCCGTGGTAAACACTCAGAATTATTTGCTCAGGTAAAATCAACCTTCACTCCTTTTGTCTTTGAAAAGGTTGTTCTTTCTCTCTGCTTGCTCTTTTCAGGACATTGGATGTCCATCTCAGACCTCTCCATTCTGCAGAGCTATCCTTTATGGGTTTTCTCCAACTATCCCAATGTTGTGGAGAGCAGCTGGGTCTGGCTAAGCTTGGATTTTAATACCTGAATTCTACTGGCTATAAGGGTAGTGGGAACATTTTCAGAAACAGCATGGTAGAGTGAGCTGGTAGATGATTGAGTGGGGGAAGGGAAAAGAGATCATCTAGACCACATTTACACCTAGATGTGGAATACAATTAATTACAGGAAGAGGCAGGTTCTTGGGACTTTGAAAGGCAGATGGGTGACTGTTCACCAAATTGAATTTACTTCTCAGATCACTTCCAAAAGTGCAGCAAAATAAGCTCCCAGACATACCCATTATTACACAGTAGACACCCTTTACGGGCGAGAAAGAACTATGTTCTCCATTCCTGTCCCCTGCTTTGCACCTACTTGTTGGGTAGCTATTTCCTCTCAATTGAAACATTTCTTCCTGGAGGGCTGAGGAGGCTCAGGAATCCCAGAAAGCTCAGAATCCCAAGATTCACATAGCCCCTGCTCGGTTTATCATAGTAGCCTAGACAACTTCTGGTCAGATGAGACTTTGAGGGGAAGCTGTTTGCAGGCTGACCAGAGCACTCCAAAGATGTAGCATTTCCAAGTCATCAGCCATGGTGGTGTGGGCATTTTGATGAGGAAGGTGCCTTTGGGTCTACCATGCCCCTTTAGGTAACCCTAGTAACCTATCAAGTTCACTAATCTTGACTTGGGGGAATGATTTTGCTGGCCTGTTCATTGGTGCTTCATGTGGGAAGAAAAATGTTTATTCATACCTCCCAAGGAAGGGTCATACAACAGAATCACTGCACTGAACACAGTCTACAGGTTCTGAATATGTAATGATGCCCATCTACATTATCTCCTGTCCCAAAAACAACCAAATAAACAGACAAACAAAAAAACGAAACCAAAAGTGGAAAAATAAGCCCCGAGAACCCGCCAGGATTATACTGTAGACACGTGGCCTTCATTGAAGAGAATAACCTATTTTTTCCCTTTTCCATCGGTTGCCTGTGACCTATTTTATCCCTTAATTACATGACAGGATGATTAAAAAGTCGTCTGTAGCTCTGCATGGAATCACTCCATGCTGTAGATGTGTCCAAAGCTAATTCTCAGTCCAAATAAACAACAGAAAGCACAGGGTCAATCGGGACGGGAAGAGCTTCAGCTCCCCCACAAACCCATGGTGAGGAATACATGCCTTCTGTTTGCACAGAGGCCAGACTCGCCTCTTCCTCAACACATGCCATGCAGACAGAAGGAGGGCTCACCAATTACCTTGTACCTGTAAGAAGAAGAGATATTTTCAGAGAAGCCACATTTCTGGAGAAACCTCCTACATAGAAGAAGGAAAGACTGAGAATAAATAACTTGCATAGTAGACAAAAATAGTTCGTCCAGCTCCAGGAGGACTGAAGGGATAAATAGCAACATTACAGAGAAGGAACCAACGTCAAAAATTATCCCATATTCAGTCTTCTGGTGTTTTAGTAACTACTGGATAGGAGACACACATGTGAGATGTCAAAGGTGGTGCACAAGACTGACCTGCTCAATGTCCCTAAATGTCCATGTCTATCTGTCACCTTAGAGTAGTTTGAAATCGTTTTTCAGATGTGATTATTAGAGATGAGGATTAATAGAGATGCTAGATTAAGGTTGATCCCAAGTAAGAAAACGCATCACTTGAGAAATGGAGAGGGTGTACAGAGACATGCCTACAAATGAACGCTGTGTGTAAATGGGGACAGAGACTGCAGGGATGTGCCAAAAGCCACACAGTGTCCCTGGCTGCTGGCAGCCAGCCAGCAATACCAAGGAAGAGGCCCCGAACACACCCCCCTCGTGAAGACACGGTCCCCGGCAGCACTTTGGTAGTAGATGTGCAGTGTTCTGAACTGTAGGTTTGGTAGCAGATGTGCAGTGTTCTGAACTGTAGGTGAACACACGTTTTCAGTTATGTTGTCCAGGTTAGGTTAGTCTGGCAGTTCTAACACACTGGGTTACAAATGAGCACATATGATCTAGCTTTCAAATAGAATGTACTGGACTCTGATAGTCTTCACAGAGCACCACCCCAAAGGCTAGAACAAGAATTCAAAATTAGTTAAACCAAGATATAGTCTTTCATAAAACTTCTAAGGGGTCTCAGCCTCCACCCGCTATCTCTGATTTCCCTCCCTTCTCCTTACGTGCCTTCCTCATGCCATTCAGATGAGGAGCTGGAGGTGGGATTACAGGGCGCTGTGGTGATTTTGAAGGCAGGACTTCCTGTAGTCATCTTGTCAGATCCCATCACTGAAACCTGGCTCTTCTGGTCTCCATGGAGATGACCCTGACTCCCTGGCTGCTGAGCATCTGGCTGACAGTCAAGGAGGAAGCCAGTGGTAGGTGAACTTGAGCTCTGTGCTGTTCCAGCCCGGACAGGCTTTGGGACAGGCTCTCTTTTCTGCTTCTCGTTCTGTACTTCCACCTGGAGAGGATCATTCTTGGAAGATTCCAGTTCATGTAGCCTGCATGCGTCATGTGACTGTTGATTGTGTGGCCTTTGAGGTACTAATAAAATCAAGCATCCTTGTAAACATACAATAATATCCAAATCCCTCAGTGACTCAGAAGAACGGCAGGGCTTCCCATCTCGTGCTGGAAGGTAGAATGTCGAAAGAAAGCCAGGTGAGGAGGCAGAATGCATTCCTTTATAAAGAACCCATCCTGGTGATAAAGACATTTAAACCTTTCTAGGAGTTTTTATGTCCTTCCTCGGGTCCCCACTTTGCCTCTCAACACTGTTCTATGGGAAACTTGTTCCCAAACACACTTGGTGGGGAGTGTTACATCTAAAGTCAGTATGATTTTCTACAAAACAGAAAGTATCCCTTTAAATTTTCTAAAATCTTACCGTTATGAGTGATCAAATATGCAGTAAGACATTTGGAAAGTATTAAGGATAGAACATAAGTGGCAGGGAATTTCTTAAAATAGTTAGCACACTTAGGGCAGATTAAGCTCTTGATTTTTTTTTAATTACCGTGGTTGCAGCATGCCTGCTGCATGCCTGTAATCCCAGCACTAAGACAGCTGAGGGAGAGTCTGAGGGGGAATTATGAGATGGAGAATATAATAAGACAGCAGTGAGAGCATCGAGAGCAACCGCAACCGTGAACTGCACTGGCTGCAAGGATGACCGATGACAGAGAAGCCAGTTCACGACTCAGCTGACAATTGGTCAGTTGGTGGTTTGGCTGGTGTCAGCCTCAGACATGAACGTGATTTCCAGAATTCCCATCACATCTCCAGATTTTACACCAGGTCTTGATAAATCACTTCTGCAGATACAGTGTTTGTATTGACTGCCTTCTTGAAAATGCCGCGGTTACAAACCAAGCCAACATCTCTATCACTGGTACAACCTTCCGACTGAGGAAGACCTGAAACTTCAAGGTTGTCATAGCCACAGCAAGAGCCTCTTTGTGAAGTAACGGGAGATTGCGGTAAAGACCGGCGGCAGGAAGAGCCTTTAGATCAGGTTCAACACAGATCATCTGTATTAACGCAGGAAGGTCAACCACACAGGAGGCAGAGCAGACAACAGTCCAATTCCAAGGAGAGGCGGGGCTTTGGCCCCACTGCCAAGCCTGTGAGCCAATGAGCTGTGTTTAGTGAACCAATGAGCTTCTTTGACTCACTTACAGGACATGGGTGAGACGCTACTTCCAGGACTATAGGTCTTACGAACATGTGGGTGACGACTTCACATACTGGCATAGATGAAGCCCCTTTTAATTAACCTTCTATTTTCTGTATACCCTAGGATGTCCCAAGACTGCAGACCACTGGGCAGACTTACATATATTTGAGAAGGGGTTCAGGAGGCAGTGGCTGGACTCTAAAATCCCTAATAGTCCTTCCCTCAACTCTTATGGATCCAACATGTCTAACCTCTCAGAACTCTTGCAAGTAATGGCGCATCCTCTGATAAGATGACGGTAACACTTCTGCTCAGAGGGCAGAGTTGCACGGCCAAGAGGAAAGAATTATTTTAGCTCACAATTTCAGAAGGGCTTGTTTGTCACAGACAGGAAAGCATGCAGAGCAGAACATTCAAGACACAGTGGTCCAAGAAGAAAATGAACTAAAGAATATAAGAAGGGGGCAGGGCAAGAGACATCCCCCAGGGACTAACTTGCTTCCTTCAACTAGACCACCCCTGCCACATTTCTACCACCTCCCATAGTATTCAAATTCTGAATCCATCCATCAAGGGATTGAGACATCCATCAGGTCAGAATCTTCAAAGTCTAATCCTCTCTGTAAATGTCTTCACAATCCTATTTAGAGATAGTTGCCCTAATCAGTGACTGGTCTAGTCATGTAAATCAAAGCGGGCCTCTGAATCATTCAGAGGAAAGGAAACCTAAAGAGTGTGTGTGTGTGTGTGTGTGTGTGTGTGTGTGTGTGTGTGTGTGTGTGTGTGTGTCTATCCATGTGTCCATACACCTGTCTGTCTATTTGTCTCATGGTGTACATAGTGTTGAGGTGCTTACAAATGCCTTAAAACTATTAAGAGTCCATGTGGAAAGTAGTCCCTTGAGGCCCTCCCTGTCACTCTGACCCTCAGAAGGGCATTTCTGAATAGATGCTGCCTTCTGTCTTGCACTTTCAGTTCTACTGAAGAGAAAGGAGAATTTCGTGGTTCCTGACTTCTCATCAGTCATGGGAAGTTCCTGGGTTAACCTGATCATTCTCCCAAGTTCCTCTGAGTCTGATGGTTACTGAGGAGGAAATTTACAAGGTACGTAGCACCTTCCTTGGCTGCTTTTTGACTCAGGTTACATCAGCCTCCTTTGCCCTCCTATCTTCTTCCCACTTTCCACATTAGTAGACTCTGCATCTTTCTTACAGTGACATTTATTCTCTCTTGTGAACTATTCCTTTACACACTCCAAAAGGAAATTAGCTAAGGTGATCTCAGCAAAACCCCTAGATTTCATACAGTGCACAAAGCCATGCTGTATTTATTACAGTCACTTCTGTTTTCTCTAAGGGAATAATGTGTGCCATTCTCTGTCAGCTTAGGTCAGGGGCTTCTACCCTGCATCTCTAGAGAGATAGATCATCTACGAAGGTTTAAAAAAAGAACCAGATGCCTGGGAGAAATCTAAGGGTTCTGGGTTTTTTTTTTTTAATTTTTTTTATCTTTATTAACTTGAGTATTTCTTATTTACATTTCGATTGTTATTCCCTTTCCCGGTTTCCGGGCAAACATCCCCCTAACTCTTCCCCCTCCCCTTCTATATAGGTGTTCCCCTCCCCATCCTCCCCCCATTACTGCCCTCCCCCCAACAATCACGTTCACTGGGGGTTCAGTCTTTGCAGGACCAAGGGCTTCCCCTTCCACTGGTGCTCTTACTAGGCTATTCATTGCTATCTATGAGGTTAGAGTCCAGGGTCAGTCCATGTATAGTCTTTGGGTAGTGGCTTAGTCCCTGGAAGCTCTGGTTGCTTGGCATTATTGTTCATATGGGGTCTCGAGCCCCTTCAAGCTCTTCCAGTCCTTTCTCTGATTCCTTCAACAGGGGTCCCGTTCTCAGTTCAGTGGCTTGCTGCTGGCATTCGCCTCTGTATTTGCTGTATTCTGGCTGTGTGTCTCTTAGGAGAGATCTACATCCGGTTCCTGTTGGCCTGCACTTCTTTGCTTCATCCATCTTGTCTAATTGGGTGGCTGTATATGTATGGGCCACATGTGGGGCAGGTTCTGAATGGGTGTTCCTTCAGTCTCTGTTTTAATCTTTGCCTCTCTCTTCCCTGCCAAGGGTATTCTTGTTCCCCTTTTAAAGAAGGAGTGAAGCATTCGCATTTTGATCATCCGTCTTGAGTTTCATGTGTTCTGTGCATCTAGGGTAATTCAAGCATTTGGGCTAATAGTCACTTATCAATGAGTGCATACCATGTGTGTTTTTCTGTGATTGGGTTACCTAGAGCTCAGGATGATATTTTCCACTTCCCTCCATTTGCCTATGAATTTCATAAAGTCATTGTTTTTGATAGCTGAGTAATATTCCATTGTGTAGATGTACCACATTTTCTGTATCCATTCCTCTGTTGAAGGGCATCTGGGTTCTCTCCAGCTTCTGGCTATTATAAATAAGGCTGCGATGAACATAGTGGAGCATGTGTCTTTTTTATATGTTGGGCCATCTTATGGGTATATGCCCAAGAGAGGTATAGCTGGGTCCTCAGGCAGTTCAATGTCCAATTTTCTGAGGAACCTCCAGACTGATTTCCAGAATGTGAACCCCATTTTTAATAGGGTTATTTGTCTCCCTGCAGTCTAACTTTCTGAGTTCTTTGTATATTTTGGATATAAGCCCTCTATCTGTTGTAGGATTGGTAAAGATCTTTTCCCAATCTGTTGGTTGCCATTTTGTCCTAACAACAGTTTCCTTTGCCTTACAGAAGCTTTGCAGTTTTATGAGATCCCATTTGTCAATTCTTATATTTTTGGTTGTGAGCCTAGCCTTTAATGGCTGAGCCATCTCTCCAGCCCCCATTTGTCAATTCTTGATCTTAGAAGCATAAGCTATTGGTGTTTTGTTCAGGAAATTTTCTCCAGTGCCAATGTGTTCCAGATGCTTCCCTAGTTTTTCTTCTATTAGTTTGAGTGTGTCTGGTTTGATGTGGAGGTCCTTGATCCACTTGGACTTAAGCTTTGTACAGGGTGATAAGCATGGATCGATCTGCATTCTTCTACATGTTGACCTCCAGTTGAACCAGCACCATTTGCTGAAAAAATGCTATCTTTTTCCATTGGATGGTTTTGGCTCCTTTGTCAAAAATCAAGTGACCATAGGTGTGTGGGTTCATTTCTGGGTCTTCAATTCTGTTCCATTGGTCTATCTGTCTCTGTATCAATATCATGCAGTTTTTATCACTATTGCTCTGTAATACTGCTTGAGTTCAGGGATAGTGATTCCCCATGAAGTCCTTTTATTGTTGAGGATAGTTTTAGCTATCCTGGGTTTTTTGTTATTCCAGATGAATTTGCAAATTGTTCTGTCTAACTCTCTGAAGAATTGGATTGGTATTTTGATGGGGATTGCATTGAATCTGTAGATCGCTTTTGGTAAAATGGCCATTTTTACTATATTAATCCTGCCAATCCATGAGCATGGGCAATCTTTCCATCTTCTGAGGTCTTCTTCAATTTCTTCCTTCAGAGGCTTGAAGTTCTTATTGTACAGATCTTTTACTTGCTTGGTTAAAGTCACACAGAGGTATTTTATATTATTTGGGACTATTATGAAGGGTGTTGTTTCCCTAATTTCTTTCTCGGCTTGATTCTCTTTTGTGTAGAGGAAGGCTACTGATTTATTTGAGTTAATTTTATACCCAGCCACTTTGCTGAAGTTGTCTATCAGCTTTAGTAGTTCTCTGGCGGAAATTTTGGGATCACTTAAATATACTATCATATCATCTGCAAATAGTGATATTTTGACTTCTTCTTTTCCAATCTGTATCTCCTTGATCTCCTTTTGTTGTCTGATTGCTGTGGCTAAAACTTCAAGAACTATATTGAATAAGTAGGGAGAGAGTGGGCAGCCTTGTCTAGTCCCTGATTTTAGTGGGCTTGCTTCAAGTTTCTGACCATTTAGTTTAATGTTAACAACTGGTTTGCTATATATGGCTTTTACTATGTTTAGGTATGGGCCTTGAATTCCTATTCTTTCCAGGACTTTTATCATGAAGGGGTGTTGAATTTTGTCAAATGCTTTCTCAGCATCTAATGAAATGATCATGTGGTTTTGTTCTTTCAGTTTGTTTATATAATGGATTTCGTTGATGGTTTTCCGTATATTAAACCATCCCTGCATGCCTGGAATGAAGCCTACTTGATCATGGTGGATGATTGTTTTGATGTGCTCTTGGATTCGGTTTGCCAGAATTTTATTGAGTATTTTTGCGTCGATATTCATAAGGGAAATTGGTCTGAAGTTCTCTTTCTTTGCTGGGTCTTTGTGTAGTTTAGGTATAAGAGTAGGGTTCTGGTTTTTTTAGGCATGAGCTTGACATTAGCTTGGATGTTTCAAATTGTAATTTCCCTGTCTTTATGATGCAGGGTATCACCCTGTTGCTTAGGCTGGCCTTGAACCCCAGACCGCCACCTCCTGAGCAACAAGATAACAAGCAGTCCTTAGCATTCCAATTTCTTAAAACGTGTGTGTGTGTGTGTGTGTGTGTGTGTGTGTGTGTGTGTGTGTACACATGTACACATACGGATTACATGAAGGCCAGAGGAAAAGGCCAGTTTTCTTCCTCAGTCTCTCTCCACCATTTTGGAAACAGGAATTCTCAATGAACCTGGAGTCCTAGGATTCAGCTTGGCTGGCAGTCCAGCAAGCTCCAGGGACCGCCTACAGCCACAACACCCCAGAGACCACCTACAGCCACAATACCCCAGGGACACCTACAGCCATAACACCCCAGGGACCACCTACAGCCACAATACACCAGGGACACCTACAGCCACAACACCATAGGGATACCTATAGCCACAATACCCCAGGGACACGTACAGCCATAACACCCCAGGGACCACCTACAGCCACAATACCCCAGGGACACCTAAAGTCACAACACCCCAGGGATACCTATAGCCACAACACCCCAGGGACACATACAGTCACAGCACCCTGAAAGTCTGAGATTAAAGATATATTGGCTTGATAGGCTTTTCATCTTGGTTCTAAAACTCTGGACTCAGACCCTCGTGCAGTGAAATGCTGAACTTACAGCCACCTTCCTAGGCCCCCAAACTCATGCTTTGGATGTCACAGATCATTTGAGAGCACAGCTGAGGCTGGGAGGCTGGCCTCTGTCTAGCAAAAGATTGTGTGTCAGACATTTTGCCATTTTACTGTTAGATTTTTCAGTTAAATCTTATTAACATTTACTTAGTTCCCCCTACAGCTGTTATTAGAGTGACAGTGTCACTTGTCCCTGAACACAAAGACAGAGCTTTGAAGTAGAAGTTTCCATGCATCAGTGTTACAGGTAGTTCAAAAAGACTCTCAAGGAGAACAGCAGCCTCTCTCTTGTAGAGTCAGAGAGGGAGGGAGGCAGAGGCAGCCTGTTAACTTCAGCTGTACCTGAAACCCACTCAGACCCGAAACAACACTCTGTGGGCAGGAAGGAGTCACCCTTAAATGATGGAAGCCCCACATTGTACCTTGCCAGCCTGGGAATCTCAAAGCTGTTCAAAACACTTCCTCAACGTTCTACACAAGCAAAGAAGGCCGCTGTCAAGAGGGATGCACGGGTATTGTGATGTTTCCTGGTGTGATGCTCAGGTGTGAGGGCAGGAAGATGTATTATTTTCAGGAAAATGACAAACTGGGAGTCTGTATGGCGGTGGCTCTCAATCTGTGGGTCGAGACCCCACAGGCTCACCAGACATTCTGAACAGTGGATATTTAAATCATGATTTGTAACAGTGGCAAAAATTACAGTTATGCCATAACAATGAAATAATTTTATAACTGGGGGTCACCACAACATGAAATTTGAAGGGTCACAGCATTAGTAAGGTTGAGAACCAACTGCTCGAGGAAGATTTTCTCAAATAACCCGAGGTCACAGAGGAGAAAGGAATCTTGAAGGAGACCCGTCTTAGCGACATGTGCACAGCTCTCCTCCATCACGCTTGCCCTTTGTGGCTGGATCATCTCTAGTCAAACTGAAGACGCTCTGCTGTTGGTGTGGACCATTTGCGTCTTAGAGCAGTGGGGAGGGCTTCACCCTTGCCCCCTTTCCCGTATTATGACCTGGAGACTGGTCGTGATTCCTCTGATTTCTAGTAGGTCAGCAAGTTGTAAACAGAAGAAGAGTAGACAGATTCCGACTTCTCCCCTTTATTATTGTGAAAGCCATATTAACCTGATCTAGGCTGACCTGAGAAAACCAATGGGGTCCGCCTACCAGGGACAGCACATGCCCTGGTTGAAAATGTCTTCGCTGCTGTTGATCACCTACCACTTTGAAATAATTTTCCGCATTTATGGAAGTGACTATCAGGCTACACTGCTCCATCACCACTGGAAAGCACATCAACCCTGGAGCTGTGGTGAAACCCTAGAACCAATTATCTGTCATATGAAAGGGGAGGAGGGGGCTTATTCTGGGTGCATGGCACTGGGCATTAGGGGGGATTGTTTCCACTTAAATGACAGAATACATAAAGAGACAGTACAGGGAATTAATAATCATTATAATTAGCAAAAGGCAAGCACTGTCTACTCATGTGGAACTGCTGAAGAAATTTGCATACTTGCTCTGCTTGATCCTCTTAATAATGCTGAGGGGACAAAAAATGACACTAAGTATCATCCTGACTTTACAGATGGGAAATGAAGTATGTGTATGTCTGAGACGGGAAGAGGCTGAGGTTTCACCCCCGAGAATGGTGAGGAGGGCCTGTGGAAGATGGCTGAGTGGGTTAGAGCACTTGTTGTGCAAGCATGAGAGCCTAGGTTCAAATCCCCAGCACCCACACAAAATTCCAGGTAGGCAAATGGAGGTGTTGCTAAACTGCTTTCTGAACGTATGTGTTTACAGCCACAGGCTTGTGCATCTCTGGGTCAGAAAAACCTCATAGCACTGGGTCAAAGCGGGAACTCAGAACAGGTAAAGTGCTGAAATTAAGTGATTCCTGAGAGTGGTTGGTCGCTTCAACTACAGGCCAAGGAAGGGCACAGAGGAGGGAATGGAAGAACTACAGGAGCCAAAGGATGAGGAGGAGCATGACGTAGCTGTTGTAACTGTGAGTTCACTGTGACTGCCTAAATGGAGCGGGGAGGGTAGAAAGAAGACAATTTGAGAAGAAAAAGGGGGTCAACAGTCATGGAAGGGGAGAAATGGAGGGGTGAGTGTAATCACAGCGTTTTGTATACAAGTGTGATTTGTCAAAACTAAAAATAATAAGACTGTTGAATGCACATGCGTGTAAAGCCAGTGTGTTGAGGAGTGCATGTGGAGGGGCACAGTAACTTCCAGCCAGCACCAAAGAATATCACTGAGCTCCAGGTTCCCCTATCTCAAGGGAGTAACACAAAGAATATAGAGCAGGACACCTGTTTGCCCCACCCCCACTCACAAACACACACATTGATGTGTACACCACTCACATGAACACACATACACTCCTCTACATACAAAAAATGATGCCAAAATTATTCTGCACTTACTAAAACAATGTTATACACCTCCATTTCACAAGAGGTGGAATCTCAACATCCAGGCAGCAATTTGAGGTTCAAAAGGGAGAGTGCCCAGGGAGATAAAGTGGGATCCAAAGAGCAACCCTGAGCACTGGTCCCAATCTTCCTGGTATTTCGGTCTACCTCTAACTCTGATGACAATCAAGCATGAGCGCAGCCAGGAATGAGCTTCAGAATCTCCTGCTTACCTGCCACTCCCAGCTGGGCACTGGCGGGCAATGTGGCATCCCTTCAAGTCACTGCTCTTTGTCCCTTGCACTGGAGAATTTCTTGAAGTGGTGAGCTGCCCTGGGCACTTTAGGATGCCCAGCAGCCTCTAATCACCGGGTGCCAGCAGCACCCTCCACCTCAACTGACAGGATAAAGAAGTGCCCATATACATGGCTAATTGTCTGCTAGGGGAACTTACCGTCAGTTAAGGACCCTGTTCTCACTGTTTGGTGCACATCATAGTCTGTAGGCTCGACAGAGCGGGTTTCTGAACCCCATCCTCATCCCCAGAGTTCCAGAGGACTTGCTTCCAGAGTAGGTCAAGACTTTACCTTTCATACCTTGCCGATGGCGCTAACTCTGCTGAGCTGGGAATCATTGACTCTGCCCATTCTGGTCCATATTAAGAGCCTTGCATTTTTCTAATTTTGAAAAGCTGCCTGGGGGGGTGGGAGTGGGCAGTGCTGGGAATCGCACCCTCACCTATCAAGATAATAAGATCTGACTTAGACACTGATTCTGGAAAAACATTTGGGACACAGAAAGGAACTGCACTTGCATTCAGACCACATAACTTTAAGCCTGTACAAAAACACAGAATAGAGCTATGAAGGAATCACTATTTACTTTGCATTGTATTTCTCTTGAGATTTGTGTGTCTGTGAGCGCACACGTGCACACACACACACACACACACACACACACACACACACACCTCAGAGATTAGAAGAAACTGTTCAAATCCTTTATAACAGTGATCCTCCACTTTCCTCATGCTGCCTCCCTTTGATACAGTCCCTCATGTTGTGGTGACCTCCAAGCATAACATTGCTTTGTAGCTATGTCATAACGGTAACTTGCTACTGTTATGGATTATAATGTAAATATCTGATATGCAGGATATCTGGTATGTGAACTCTGTTAAAGGGCCTTTGGATCCCAAAGGAGTCACAAGCCGCAGGTTAAAAACCAGCAGTGGTTACTAATTTGGGTGCTCTGAGGCAAGCTCTGGTCTCACTTTGCACCCCTGAGCCATATCTCCAGTGCCATGACTTTTCATGGTTGGTAAGGGCAACAATAATAATAAGTAGTATTTTCCTAATTTTGTAATTTTGTACATCTATTGTCAAACACATTTTCTGACCGTATAGTCACCTTCTGAGATCAGTCTTCTTTTTACATCTACTCACTAAACAGATAATCACCACCTAATCATAAGAAATAATACCTGAGACATCATGATTTTTTACTTGCTAATTAAGTCTTCTCTAAAATGCATTAAGGTAACTAAAAATTTCCATGTACCACCTAAGTGCATTTGTACTGCCTGCGGTGTATGTGATCACACTTTAGTGAAGACTGCGATATTTGTCAGGGAGCCTTAGAGGCTGTAAAGTGTTATACAAACTCAAAGTGCTGTCATCGCCTAGAAATAGGCAGCACAGTTGTCATAACTGTCTATAAAGTAAAAGGTCAGTAGGACTAAAGTGGCTCTCTCTGGTGAAAATTATGGCAGCAAAGCATCAATTCTCCTCCTGCTCTCCCATCTACAAGGACCTGCAATCTCCTCTCAGAGCTGCCCCTAACACTCAGGGGTATGTGTGTTGTGGGAGGTGATGAAGTCAATGGGCTGAGCCCATTGAAGCCGGGAGGTGAATCCTTAATACTCAGAGGTTCCATCAAGCTTCCCTTACCGCTCTCCTAATTATCAAGAATGGGCCTCGCTCCAGAGGAGCCCATTAGTGGCCTCAGGACAGCACTTCCCAAGGAAAACATTGTATCGGAGACTTGCTAGTGTCTGAGGCAAACTTGCCTTTGCTGTGTCCTGATGATATAGTGGCTATTATGTCTTTGTGAACTCATCTCAGGTCCTCTGGAGAGAACTTCTCATTCTGAACCAGCATTTCTTCCCTGTGTGAAATTTAACTCACCCGAAAAGCTTTTTGAAAACTTATTGTATGAACGCATATCCCAGAACAGTGGAACCAAGCCACGGATGTGAGGCATTAGGCATGAGTAGTTTTCCAGCACCTCAGCCAATCATAATCCACATTATTGGTTAAGAACAGAGTTTCGATGATGGAGAAAAGCCTGAAGTGCTTGAGTGTTTCTGTAACCAAAGTACACAGTTCCCTCTGCTCTAAGAACCCCGTGGCCTCGTCTTTCATTACCAGACCCTGAGCTTCTGCACTGGCTTTTGGTCTTTCCACTTATTTGTTTTTTTTCCTCTAGTTTCAAAGGAGGGCTGTATGGCAATGTTGAACATTCACTGGGCACTTGTGTTTGTTGACAAATGCTGCTATGTTTTCTATGCAGTTCACTGGGTCCTCAGAATACGTAGCTATATTATAAGCTGTTTTGGAAGAGAGAGCTGCGAGTTGCCTTCTAGAATGTGTCTTCATTATTCTAGAGCATACCACCAATACAAGGAGGATTGCAAGAGCAGCCATTTAGTACAATATTTCTCCTCAACCTGTAAAGACACTTCAATAAACTAGGGCTAGATACAGATCACTTGTGAGAGCAATCATTTGTGAGAATGGTCATTCCCTTTCCTGAAAACAGAACTAACAAAGCAGGAAGAAGAGGGGAAAGAGATGGGGAAAAGAAAATGGAAAAGACCCTCTGTGCATTATCTTGTGACTACTCTCCCTCGGTGCATAGCAAAGCTCACGTGCAGCTGGTGATGTTCTTGGGTAAAGAGAATACGGATGCTGCTCTACAGTGGGTATGAAGGATGACTCAATCATACAAGCTCATGTGACAGGTGGAGAGAAAGTCTCCACAGCGTTCAACGTCTGCCCTTGGACTCTGTGAAAACCTCCCTAATGCACAACACAATCTCCCTTTCTCTTATGCTAATCTGAGTAGGTCCCCATTACCAGCAATAAAAATAACACAAATTCATATGACTGTGTGTGCAATATGAAAAAGGTGTTTGAAAGATATAAAACTGTTGACTACTGATCCAAAATTTACTAGAGAAAACACAAGATTTAGGCTCAGATGTAGGTCAGCTCCAAGCTTACACACCATAGCTGTGGCATCTTGACAAGTATTTTACTTCTGTGAACCACAGGGGTTTGATCTGTGAAAATTAAACACTAGTCTAGCATGTGGCACTTGGTGGGATCACCCACTCATCATAACCCCCATCCCTGTGTTTGACTTAGAAGTAATATGGGAAAGCACAGAGGTGATTTCTGAGGGCATGCCACCCAAGACTGGGCATGGCCTGAGTTTCATGCAGTTGAAATCACTCTCTCCTTGCTCCTGCATTTGAGAGAAGAGGAGATCTACCATCCTGTCACCCAAAGAGGGCATTTCTACACTCCCGACTCCATGTATCGCAGGGGGCGTCAGAGCAGCCAATTAGGATGTTTCATCCTCAAAGTGTTCAGTGGAGGTAGGTGGGCAGAACAGGTCACAGAACTCTGGGTGCAGACGAGAAAACGGTTCACTAGGGCATGTGCTTTGAAAGTGCCTCATTCTAAAATAAAAATGGTTTAATAAAAAAAACTGGGTCAGTGAGTTGAAATGCATCAGGATCCTCATTAAAAGTTTCAGTTCTCCTTTGGCTCCCCAAAAATACAGGGATGTGAGGACATTTTATTTTATGGGAAGATTATAGAAAAAGTTGAGGCTTTGAAAGTAGTCAAACCTGAATTCAAGTTTGGGGTTTGTTAGGTCAATGGTCTCTAGCCCACCAAAGTTTCTTCATGAACCTCAGCTTACCTCTATATGTGTATTTAAGCATCTTAAAAAATGCCTAACTCATTTAGTTGATAAATATGGGCTGGGATATGGCTCAGTTTGTAAAGTGCTTACTGCACAAGCATAAGGACAAGAGTTCAATTCCCAGAACTAACATGAAAACGCCAACTGTGTTGGCAAGCATAGCAATCCAGCTCTGTGAGAGCAGAGGCTGTGCAACCCTGTGGGTCACCAGCCAGCTTATCTAAACTACATAGCTACTCTAAGCTACTGGGGGACTATCTCGGAAAAGAAATGGTGGATTGTACCTGAGAAACAAAGCCATAAGCTGTACTTTGGCATTCATGTGTTTATGTGCATATGCACCCTTACACACAAATAAATTGATTAATTTGATTAGACTTGTTATGATATTCTTATAACTGGGATAACAATGCTGTATATGCTCAGTGAAATTGGGCACATCTCCTGTCCCAAACATCCAGTTTCAATGTGACACAGAAGAACATGTACTCTGTGACCCAACAGGGTTGGCTTGGAGTGCCATTTCAGCTTTGATGAAGCTATGATGTCATTTTCCTTTCAGCCTCTGTTTCCTTCTCAGCAAAATGGCATGGCCAATACCTTGTATGAGGTAGACCTTGATTCTCACTCACTCAATTTCTCTTCCTTCTGCATAGGAGTAGAATATTACTATCTGGGACCCTCCACTCCAAGGCTAATCTGAATGGCACTGAGGAGGAAACAGCATTAATTCCACTATCTCAGAGACAGCACTGCTCTGGCCAGTGTCATAGGACACTGAACTGGCCAATAAGTCAAAGTCTGCTGTGTGCTCGCGACTTCGTTTCTTCTTCCAGGCATCTCTTCCTCATCTTTGCTTGTTTGCTCTGCCGCTGGTGCCTTGGACTACTTAAGAACAGCATATGAATGAAGCTAACAGCTAAGTAACATAGAGGAGATGCATCACAAGAGTCCGGGTACTTGTATCACCATTTATTCCCTCAATCAACCAGTATTGAAACCTGCCTTAGTCTGAGTTTCCTGTTCCAGGCAATAATAAATGACCTGTCATTTAAACCAGCTGGAGTTGCAATTTCTGTCATTGCATCCAAAAGTATCCTAGCTGATGAGGGTTAATTACGATACTACACATGTTAAATCACTTGTCCCAGTCAACCCTGGCACTCCAGTAAAGGCAAAACAAATGATTATATCTTACCATTGGCGCCTTCATCATGATAATCATCATTACTAGTCACATAGCTACTCACAATAAAAACAAGTGCCACTGCTGCAAAAATAACATCGACCACTTCCTCTGTGCCAGCCACAGTTGTAAATGCTTAACATATTTAAATTATTTAATCTTCGCAACGGCCTCATAAGATAAAAGTTATAATCATCCCAATCTTCCAGATGGGGAAAATGAGGTGCGGAGGGACAGAGTCATTTCCCTAAGGGCTCACAGCTGGCAGGTGAGAGTTAAGCCCGGCAGCCTAGCACCAGACCAGTGACAAAGAGAGAGGAAGACCAGGAGAAATGCTGACTGACTTCCTCATGTGGCCTTTTCTTGTTACCCCAGCTGCTGAGTAAAGCCAAAGTGAACAAGGCCTCTGAAGAAGCATTAACCGAAAAGTGGAAGGGTTGTGGTTTGAGAGTCACCACCCAAGAGTATAACCCAAGTAAGGTACAGAATCACTCTGACACTAAATTGCTCACCCTTAACTAGAAGAAAGAGTCCTGAGGAGATGGTGCAGCTATCAAAGTTCCCACTACATGAGAATGAGGGATTGATTTTGATCCCCAGAACCCACTTTAAAAAAAGAATATCCAGACCAAATGGTGATGTACACTTGCAATCTCAGTGCTGGGGAGGTGGACACATGCAGATTCTGGGGTTCCTTAGCCTAACAGGATCCATGAGTTCCAAACCTTGACTAAAAATGAGTGTTCGCTTTCAATCTTCTAATATGTGTGTTTCATTTGGAGTTACCCAAAAGGTCAAGAAATTAGTGTGGAGCCTTAGGGTGGGTGTGGGCTTTCAAGAGAATGGTATAACAGGTAAAAAGGGAATAAAGGGACAGAAATTTGGAGGGGGTTAGGAGGGTAGGGTAGAAGAAGAACGAATACCACTAAAAATCATTCAAAAAGTTATATTAAAACCTAATACCGTAGAAGCCTCTTGATGGATAGATAGGTAGTAGATAGATGATAAATGGATAAATAGATAAATGATAGGTAGATGATGGGTGGATAGATAGATAGATAGATAGATAGATAGATAGATAGATGAGAGATAGATAAATAAATAAATGGATAGATAGAAGGTAGATGGATAAATAGATATAGATGATAGATATAGAAGATAGATGATAGATATATGGATGGATGGATGGATGGATGGACAAATAGATAGATGATAGATAAGAGAGAGGGGGGGAGAGAGAGAGATTAAATTGCCGTACAATGAGTGGACACTAGCCCTACTAGACACCAGAGGTGAAAAGATAATCCAAATAACAGGGATGGGTTACTTTTGGATTTCTGACCATTGATTTCATAGATGCTCCCAAACATTACAGGCTATTGCGAACCCTATCGGTTACCCTCCAGAATGCAACAGTAAGGCCATATTGCTAATGACATTGTGTACTTGAGTCAGAGAACATGGAGAAATCAAGTTGGTACTGACCTAGAGGCATCAACCCTATTGGATAACTTCCATAGTTCTGGAAGGTGCTATGAACAATACTAATGCAGAAAGGAATCATAGCCTTAGGCAACTATGAACCCTGAAAGCCATAATAATGACTGGCCTGGCAAGACGTGAGCACTGGTGCAATGGTGACATGAACATCATGGGAGTAACTAACTACTCTCTGATTGGATTTCCTCACACTCCAGAAGAAACATCTATACTTGGGCCATGGACCAGTGGATAGATAGGCCCAGGGGAGGACCCTACAAATGTTACATGGCTAAATGGACCTTGAATCAAACCAATTCCTAATGACTTATCATAGGCTGCATTGCTCAACCTTCATCAGAGAAAACATATATTTGCACTGGATAGTAAATAATACCAGCACCCATACCTACAACTGGCCAAAGTGCAGAGAATAAGAGACTAAGGAATGCTTAGCCTTCAATAGGTAGATAGATAGATAGATAGATAGATAGATAGATAGATAGATAGATAGATAGATAATCTTCCTGTTCTCCCAAAGCAGCTCATAGATCATTGTGGAAGGGGTAGAAAGAATTTACAAGCCAAATGGCAAGCAGCAGCAGCTACAAGGAGACAGTGTCTTCTGGATATAGCAAGCAGTCACACATACGAACTCACACAGCATGCACAAGACCTGTACAAGTTTAAGCCAGACCAAATACCAGAAATTCCAATGAAGGAAACAGACTCAAAGTCCCATCCCTAGCCAGGGAACCATCGGCAATTGATACCTGCTGGGGTAGAGTCAGTATTCTTTCAAAGTTCAGCCTCTGCTCCAGTAGAGGGCTACATATCTAAGAGTACATGGGCAGCACACATTGGACTTGATAGATTCAATCAAATAAGGAAGACACCAAGTTGGTTGTGTAGGGAATGGGAAATTGTTCTGGGAGGAGTTGGGGGAATGAATATGATCCAAATTCATTGAACAAAATTCTCAAAAAATAGTTTTAAAAAAGGTAGAGGGTGGGCTCAGTGGTTAAAAGAACTGACTGCTCTTCCAGAATCTTGATTTCAATTCCCAGAAACCACATGGTGACTCACAAACATCTGTAGTGGGATCTGATCCCCTCTTCTGGTGTCTCTGAAGACAGTGACAGTTGTACTCATGTACATAAGATAAATAAGTCTTTTTTAAAATGTAGATGGCAGCTAAAGGTGACATTTGAAGTTGACCTCTGTTCTCTACACATTCTTACAGATTCACCTACATCCTTGCACATGCACACACACACACACACACACACACACACACACACACACACACACACACACACAAGCCTTGTATTTTTAGAAAATGGAGAAGGGTCATCCATTTCCTGTAGGATTACTCTGAGGACTGAATGGAGCATTGTGTATTTGATAGCTGCTAAAGATGAGCATCACAGGGCTGGAGTATCGCCTTGCCTTACCCTCATTTACCAGTTGTCTGCTCTGTCTCATTCAGGGAGAGCATAAAGAGGAAGAAAGGAGATGGAGTGAATGCCAACCAAATTGGTGGTTATCACTTTAATTTAAATCCCCTTTTCTGCTGTCCTCACTGAGGAGTTTGATGATAATTCCCTTCCAGGATTCATTCCATAAGTAGAGCCAATTTGACTCATTATCTCCCCGTAGGCACCAGGAGGATTAAAGCCAGCTGTTGTTACTGACTTGTCCCTGCTCTGAATAGAATATGGACGGAGGAGACGTCCAGGATGAATTCCCTAGTATATGACTTATTAACCTTAAAGACGAAGGTCAAGGATTCTAGGATGAGTCCACTGCTCAACAGATGAAAGATTCTTGGTTCTTTCAGATAACCTCAGGTGATGGTCTTTGAAGGAGGAAGATACATGGCCAGAACTAAGGAGGTCCTTTGCAGAACCTAACAGAGCATGTCAGTCATAGTGAACTAGACAAGCTCCAAAACCAAGCAGATCACTTAGGCTGGAGTCCAAGAGATGCCCAAGGCCTTAGGTAGGTTTTCTAAGCTCACTGAGCATAAAGAATGGGATGATTTTATTTATAAAAATGCATGCATATTCCATAAAACACCAGGATGTGTTTTGAAAAACATGTTGGTAGATTTCATTATTGTGTAAGTATCATAGGGTGTACATATACAAACTAAGACAGTCATAATATCTTACAAGATAAAATCTTACAAGACCACCAACATATATGATGTTTGCTTTTTTTTTTTTTCATCTTTATTAACTTGAGTATTTCTTATTTACATTTCGATTGTTATTTCCTTTTCCAGTTTCCGGGCCAACATCCCCCAACCCCTTCTCTATGGGTGTTCCCTCCCCATCCTCCCCCCCCTATTACTGCCCTTCCCCAACAATCACGTTCACTGGGGGTTCAGTCTTGGCAGGACCAAGGGCTTCCCCTTCCACTGGTGCTCTTACTAGGCTATTCATTTGCTACCTATGAGGTTGGAGCCAGGGTCAGTCCATGTATAGTCTTTGGGTAGTGGCTTAGTCCCTGGAAGCTCTGGTTGGTTGGCATTGTTGTTCATATGGGGTCTCAAGCCTCTTCAAGCTCTTCCAGTCCTTTCTCTGATTCCTTCAATGGGGGTCCCGTTCCCAGTTAAGTGGTTTAATGATGGTATTCGCCTATGTATTTGCTGTATTCTGGCTGTGTCTCTCAGGAGAGATCTACATCTGGTTCCTGTCAGCCTGCACTTTTTTGCTTCATCCATCTTATCTAGTTTGGTGACTGTATATGGGCCTCATGTGGGGCAGGCTCTGAATGGATGTCCCTTGTGCCTCTGTTCTAAACTTTGCCTCCCTATTTCCTCCCAAGGATATCCTGGTTCCCCTTTTAAAGAAGGAGTGAAGCATTCGCATTTTAGTCATCCTTCTTGAGTTTCACGTGTTCTGTGCATCTAGGGTAATTCGAGCATTTGGGCTAATATCCACTTATCAATGAGTGCATACCATGTGTGTTTTTCTGTGATTGAGTTACCTCACTCAGGATAATATTTTCCACTTCCCTCCATTTGCCTATGAATTTCATAAAGTCATTGTTTTTGATAGCTGAGTAATATTCCATTGTGTAGATGTACCACATTTTCTGTATCCATTTCTCTGTTGAAGGGCATCTGGGTTCTCTCCAGCTTCTGGCTATTATAAATAAGGCTGCTATAAACATAGTGGAGCATGTGTCTTCGTTATATGTTGGGGTATCTTTTGGGTGTATGCCCAAGAGAGGTATAGGTTTTAACTAAAGGGTCATTATGCAACACATGACTGTGTATCTGTATATATGAGTATTTGTGTGTATTATAATGTAATTGGGAAAATGCTCACCATATGTCTATTAGCTGCTTCTGATCTATGTCTTCTTTTCTTCCTGAATCCAAACTGTCAGCTCTATTCAAGCTTATGTGCGCATATGGATGTGTCTTTGCATATGCATATGTATGATCATGTCATATATGTGCAAATGTGAGTTGTGTATAAACATGTATGTGAGTGTGGGGAGGGGTGCACATGTGACTGCATATGTGCATGCTTGTGAGCGTGCATCTGTGTGTAATTAGGACAGAGGTCAACCTTGGATGTTCCTCAGGAGTCATCCACCTTACGTTTTAGTTAGAGTCTCTCATTGAAATCTGAGGCTCATGAAATAGGCTAAGCCTACTGGGATCTGCCTGACTCCATCTCCTCAGCATTTGGATTGCAAACAGGTGCTACTAAACCCACCTTGTATTTAGCAATCTGGAGAGTTTTAGAGATCCAACTCAGGTCTTCATACTTGCACAGCAAACGCTTCACCTACCCAATCTCCTTGCCAATCCTGAGTACACAAACCCCTTGAGTACTCAAAAGATACTGAGTACCGTGTCTTTTCAGGCTTCTCATGATCTCATCTATCCACTGAATATTCTACCACATGGAACATGATTTCCCCTATGGTTTCTGCCTCTTTGCTGTGACCTCCTCCCTCAGAGGACCCCTATACCTACACGAGTCTATTCTGCCCTACCTCTGCCTAGTTCACATGTTTTCTCTCTATATTCTGCCCTAAATCCAAAACCACAAACTTAAGCATTTCCTTCTCTGCAAATACTCTCTTGTCCTTATAATTCACCTGTTGTGGACTTCCTAGTTCAGTTGTTCCAAGAGAGCTCTTGTGAATGTTTCCTGTTACTCCCCAATACTAATCTGTTTTTCCACATTTACTGCCTTCTTCAAGTAACGAAGAACTACATCACCTCATTTGGAGAGTGCCCTGGATTTTACTTCTTCTCTTCCTAATTTGTTTCTCTAGCCAAGTCAAGGAGAGGTTAAATCACCTATACTGAAGCCTAATAGCCCAGCACAGTCAAGGAAAGTATGTTCCATGATAACGGACCTCAATTTACCTTAAAAACAGAGCTTTCCACAGGGAAAAAAATACTTCTGTGTTTCCCTGGAAAGTTTGCCTTCTCTATTTTTCCAAGAAAATTATTAAACATCTCTCCCAGCCTCCAAAGCCTCTTCTTCATCCTTAGAAAACTGGTGAATTTTGTCTTTTGTTTTGTTAATAAAATAGCAATGCTAGGAACTGCCTAACCATCCTACCTCCATCAAAGGGTAAGTCTTACAATTCCTCTTGCTTTCACAAGGGCATCGCAGCTGTACTTGTCCTATCCTCTCTACCAGGGTTCTGCTTTCAGTGGAGCATTTCCATGAGTTATGCTGTCATTCTCTCTCTCCCTCTCTCCCTCTCTCCCTCTCTGCCTCTCCCTG